>NC_140243.1:1245616-1248054 GCF_949987555.1 Borostomias antarcticus
TCTGTGGTGAGTGGGTCTGTGGGGGTGAGTGGGTCTGTGTATTATTATCACCTTTATTGAAACTCGAAGATCAACTGAGTTATGAGCCTCATGTACAGTGATGTGGAGTCAGTACAGAGTACTAGACAGAGTAAGTACAGAGTAAGTACAGAGTAGTACAGAGTAGTACAGAGTAGTACAGAGTAAGAACAGAGTCAGCCCTGCACCAAATACATGATACAAGACAAGCATCATCCTACAGGGCATTTGCAGAAAAATAAAATTACAAACAAGATTCACATAAAACGGGTACATACAGAATTAAAGTGATCATAAAGTAGTGATTTAAAGTGACTGAGGGGAACTAAAGAATCAAGTTGAACAGTAATTTGAAGTGAGTTCCAGGCCTCAGAAGGATAAAATGAAAATGCAGTTTTGTCCAGTTCGGTTCAAACTCTTGGGATGTCTAAAATGAGCCAATCACAGGAGCGAGTCTGATATGAGACGGAGGTCTGGACAAGCGTTGAGATAATGTAAGATGGGAGTTTACCTGAAAGGTCCTTGTAGATGAAAATGTACATATGCTTGTCACGTCTCTGGTAAAGGGAGGACCATCCAACATTAGCATAAAGAGTACAGTAATGAGTACGGTAGGGATCTCCAGTATACATCTGATGGCAGAGTGGTAAACAGCTTCTAAGGCCTTAAGAGTAGAGGTAGAGGCCTATAGATCACATCACCGGAGTCCAGCACACACATACAAACAGCTTCAGTAACTCTTTTTTTTACAAAGGAAATTAGATCTATTTCTGTCTGTCTGTCTGTCTGTCTGTCTGTCTGTCTGTCTGTCTGTCTGTCTGTCTGTCTGTCTGTCTGTCTGTCTGTCTGTGTCTGTCTGTCTGTCTGCCTGTCTCTCTCTGTCTCTCTATCTCTCTCTCTGTCTGTCTCTCTCTCTCTCTTGCCGTTCTCCTGTCTGTCTGTACCTCTCTCTGTCTGTCCCTCTCTTTGTCTGTCTGTCTGTCTGTCTGTCTGTCTGTCTGTGTCTGTCTGTCCCTCTCTTTGTCTGTCTGTCTGTCTGTCTGTCTGTCTGTCTGTGTCTGTCTGTCTGTCTGTCTGTCTGTCTGTCTGTCTGTCTGTCTGTCTGTCTGTCTGTCTGTCTGTCTGTCTGGTGGAGCGTTGTTGAGAACACTACTTCTCACGCTGACAACACAGGGCCTGGCACCTCCAGCTATGTCATTACAGGATTACAAGCTCTCACGGGACCACACACACCTCCCCCCCCCCTCTTATCACACACACACACACACACACACACACACACACACACACACACACACACACACACACACACACACACACACACACACACACACACACACACACAGTCTGAGTGACATCTCCCTCTGTCCTGTCAAGCCATTGCCTCCAGTGGCCCCAGGTCTTACTATGTCATATTCTTATCAGCAGCATGTTCTCTTGAGAGGAGCAACAGTGTGGATCACCAAGGAACTGAGAGGAAGTTAGACCAAGATTGGCTGAAGCTGGTCTCTCCTCTCCTACTCCCCCTCCTCCTCTCCTCTCCTCTCCTCTCCTCTCCTCTCCTCTCCTCTCCTCTCCTCTCCTCTCCTCTCCTCTCCTCTCCTCTCCTCTCCTCTCCTCTCCTACTCCCCCTCCTACTCCTCCTCCTCCCCCCTTCTCCTCCTCTCCTCTCCTCTCCTCCTCCTCCTCCTCCTCCTCTGCTCTCCTCCTCCCCCCCTCCTCCTCCTCCTCCTCTCCTCTTCCTCCTCTCCTCTTCCTCCTCTCCTCTCCTCCACTCCTCTCCCCTCCTCTCCTACTCCCCCCTCCTCCTCTCTTCCTCCTCCTCTCCTCTCCTCTTCCTCCTCTGCTCTCCTCCTCCCCTCCTCTCCTCTCCTCTCCTCTCCTCTCCTCTCCTCTCCTCTCCTCTCCTCTCCTCTCCTCTCCTCTCCTCTCCTCTCCTCTCCTCCTCTGCTCTCCTCCTCCTCCCCCTCTCCTCTCCTCTCCTCCACGTGACGACTGAGCGCAGTGGGATGGTGAGGCCTGATAGGCCGGTGCCATGGAGACACTAGCAGCATAGCTAGCATAGCTGACATACCTGAGCTCCAGACAGCGAGCAGGAACCCTTCACAGACCGGGTTCATGTCACTGTTAATAACACTGATGGGATGAGGATGTCCCATGAACCTCTCTGCTCGCAAGTCTCACCTCTGGTAATATAGGATCTTTATGGCAGACACACTGGTCCATATCAGCAACATACAAGAATGACACCATTAAAATAAATTAAAAAGAGGTACAAAATACATATACTCCATGCACATGTGTACATTATTAAAGGTACAGGCTGTTACACCAGCGCTGTCTGAGCCTAGATGTGATCCGATAGGAGCTCCTTCCTCTCTCTAGCAGTCCCGTTCTCTCTCACGGTCCTCTCTCACCCA
>NC_140243.1:1248254-1255754 GCF_949987555.1 Borostomias antarcticus
CACCCATGTTTACCCATCTCTCTGTTTTCTCTCTCTCTTTTCTTCTGTCCTCCTCCCCCCTTCTCATAAGCATAGTAGCAGCTTAGCATGGCAAGCGTGATCTTGCATCCGGCAGCAACATTTCAGCGTGACTGTACACTATAGATTACATGTGACGAATGAAGGAATCTCTAATCTCCTCTCCATCTGAACAGAGGGGCAGAACTCGAGGTAAAGCTTTCATTTTGACGCATTCTCCTCTGTGAGTGACGTCATTCATCCTCCTGCAGTCGGTGTGGAAAAGGGGAAGCGATCTATTCATGACTGATTGTCTCATTAACAGCGGGAGAGAACGTTGCTTAATTTACTCCAGCTGGGGTGACTTAGCGTACAGTGGCATAGAGGCTATCCATCACTGTCTAAATGAGAGGTAGACACACCCCCCCCCCCCAACACACACACAAACACACACACACACACACACACACTCCTGCAGTGTTTCAGCTTGGTTGATGTTCAGAGTGGGGCTCGTAGGCTGCAGGGGACTTGAGACTTGAGTCAGCCCTCTGTTTGAGTGCTAGCCTTCGTTCTCAGGACATCATAACGTACTCCATCCCCCTGGTCCGTACTGAGAGAGGCAAAAGAGCATTCTCATATGCAGCCCCTTCCTCTTGGAACTCCTTACAGCTGAGTCTTAAGTTGTCCAATTTGATCTCTCTCACAAGGTTTAAGCGACTATTGTCTGATTTAGTGAGTGTGCCAATGTCATGTTCTTGCACTCTAAGATAACTCTCCCCTGTTCTCATCCCCCATGCACTTTGCACTTTTAGACTTCCGACTTTTATTGTTGTTATTGTTACACATAGTCCTGTATGTTTTATTGTAATTCTGTCCTGTTGTTTGTAACTTAGTGTAACGAGTGCTGAATGATTGTGAACAGGTCACACTTGAAAATGAGTCCTCTGAACTCAACGTGTTTTTTTTACCTGTATAAATAAAGGTTAAATAAAAATTAAAAAAAATATGCATTATAAAAACACTGTGACCCTAGAGGTACAGAGCCACTTCAAGCTGATTGTTAGACCGTCATTTAGCCTTTTCAGGTCCCTGTCAGGGCTGCCTGTCCGCCCTGTCTGCTACCTTAGTGGCTACGATGGGGAATAATAACTCTGTCTTTAGCATGGCTCTTATTGGACACACACATTGCTGAGTATAATTTTGACACAGCCAATTTGACACAGCCAATTATCTGGCCTTGCTGTGTGTTTTCCCAGGCGCTAGCGCTCTGCCCCGCGTTCGTTAGCGTTTATTAGCCCTCGTTAACGATCGGAAGAGAGTATGATAGCCTTTCGTTTCTTTTTTTCTTCCCTATAATAACATGACGGGATTAATATCAGGCGAGGGCGGAGAACACGCCATGTTGGTTCTTTTCTCTCTTCATTTGCTCGTAAGGTTTTTGTAGCTTTTTCTGTGTTAACTGCTGGGAGGCGCCCACACAGTGACCCTCTAGGGGGGCACCTTCCAGAAGAAACATTCACCGCTGAACCCCCGAGAGGTACAAGGCAGCACCCATGTGTGATGATGGTCCCCTTTAGGGCCCTGCTTGATACATGAGAGAGAGAGAGAGAGAGAGAGAGAGAGAGAGAGAGAGAGAGAGAGAGAGAGAGAGGTTTTGTTATTTCCCCTGAACCAGGGCCTTTTCCTGGCCTGACACATGGGTTAAGAATGTGGACAGCGCGTATGAGGCGTTGTGAATGTGAGCACAGCTCATACAGGCTGTGCATTCAGAGTTGGAATGCCAAGTCGATTCTCTGTCATCGCTAAGACATGGCCTTTAGTGGAAGGACATCTTTTAGAATAACCGTATGTATAATGTTTCAGTGCCGTTTAGGTCTGCTTTCCCACAATGCAACTTCTAGAGCTTGGACTGGTGAGAAAATGTCAGTTCTTTAAAGGTCACCAAATTCTAGCAGCATCAAATTCTAGCAGCACCTCAACGCTTCTGTGATCAGACAGACAAACACGATCCATGCTTTAACAGACTGCTAACAAGGGTCTTGACTTGTGTGCGATAGCCACACAGAAGCACTGTACACACTAACAAGCTCGCTGCGTGGGAAGCAGGATCCCAGCCGGGTCACTCATTAGGACGGAGGCAGACGTGTCTCTTGGCTCTTGTTTTGGTTTGATTTCCGACTCTCGCTGGTCGTTTCAGTATAGCTGTTATCTGCCTCTACTTCCTGTGTCTTACGCAACCAGCCAATCATAGGCTAAACAAACATAACAGTACAGACATAACGACCCGGTGAAAGTACAGATGGTCTTGGGGTGTTTTATAGATCCTGGCATACTCAGATAGAGCAGTATCACTCATACTCAGATAGAGCAGTATCACTCATACTCAGATAGAGCAGTATCACTCATACTCAGATAGAGCAGTATCACTCATACTCAGAGCAGTATCACTCATACTCAGATAGAGCAGTATCACTCATACTCAGATAGAGCAGTATCATACTCAGATAGAGTAGTATCATACTCAGATAGAGCAGTATCACTCATACTCAGATAGAGCAGTTTCATACTCAGATAGAGCAGTATCACTCATACTCAGATAGAGCAGTATCACTCATACTCAGATAGAGCAGTATCACTCATACTCAGATAGAGTAGTATCACTCATACTCAGATAGAGCAGTATCACTCATACTCAGATAGAGCAGTTTCATACTCAGATAGAGCAGTATCACTCATACTCAGATAGAGCAGTATCACTCATACTCAGATAGAGCAGTATCACTCATACTCAGATAGAGCAGTATCACTCATACTCAGATAGAGCAGTATCACTCATACTCAGATAGAGCAGTATCACTCATACTCAGATAGAGCAGCAGTATCACTCATACTCAGATAGAGCAGTATCACTCATACTCAGATAGAGCTCACTCATACTCAGATAGAGCAGTATCACTCATACTCAGATAGAGCAGTATCACTCATACTCAGATAGAGCTCACTCATACTCAGATAGAGCAGTATCACTCATACTCAGATAGAGCAGTATCACTCATACTCAGATAGAGCAGTATCACTCATACTCAGATAGAGCAGTATTACTCATACTCAGATAGAGCAGTATCACTCATACTCAGATAGAGCAGTATCACTCATACTCAGATAGAGCAGTATCACTCATACTCAAATAGAGCAGTATCACTCATACTCAGATAGAGCAGTATCACTCATACTCAGATAGAGCAGTATCACTCATACTCAAATAGAGCAGTATCACTCATACTCAGATAGAGCTCACTCATACTCAGATAGAGCAGTATCACTCATACTCAGATAGAGCAGTTTCATACTCAGATAGAGCAGTATCACTCATACTCAGATAGAGCAGTTTCATACTCAGATAGAGCAGTATCACTCATACTCAGATAGAGCAGTATCACTCATACTCAGATAGAGCAGTATCACTCATACTCAGATAGAGCAGTATCACTCATACTCAGATAGAGCAGTATCACTCATACTCAGATAGAGCAGTATCACTCATACTCAGATAGAGCAGTATCACTCATACTCAGATAGAGCAGTATCACTCATACTCAGTGTATCCCTAGTATAGGTCTACATAACAAGATCACTAGCGGAGGGCCTCCCCTCTCTCGTCCAACCACACTGGAAACTGGAAATGTTATGAAGGCCAAGTTAATAATTTGATAGACTAGAGTCATTAAATTAAGCATAGGATAAATTACACTAGTAGAATAACTTGACATGATCTCCTATGATGATTTTTTAGCCTCTCTTACTCTGAAATGTAATTTAATGTAATGTATTGCTTTATAAATGCTCTTAGCCGGTAGACAAACATACTCCAGGAGCTCGATCGCCTTGTTGAGAGGGGTCAGGGAAGAATTTTTACAGCTCACTTATCTGGCCCCCGGGTGATTACTGTTTTTTTGCTTCCCTCTGGAATATGTAGAGAGTGGGTCGTATGCCCTCCTCCCTTGTTCTCTGTAAAGCGCATTGTGGTATGAAATGCGCTATACAAATAAAGCTTTGATTGATTGATTGATGTAGCCAGTTCCTCCCCTGGCCCAGTATAGTGCATCATGGATGTATACAGCATTGGCTACAGTAGCCCCCGTATTTGTAGCACAGGCTACAGGTAATGTTGGTAATGTTATACCGGAATTGTCCTGCTTCATACAGGAGGATGAGGTGTGTGTGTGTGTGTGTGTGTCATGTGGGCGCGTGTGTGTGTGTGTGTGTGTCATGTGGGCGCGTGTGTGTCTGTGTGTGTGTGTTTGTCGACCTTGGAGACTCAGGATATGTAATGTCAACAGGCCTTCCCCTACCCCCTCTTCCTCCTTCTACTACGGAAGCTTTGGGCAGGGTGGCTGCATGGTCTTCTGGGGGGGGGGGAGTTTGAGCTGGACACAGGAAGCTTTGGGCAGGGTGGCTGCATGGTCCTCTGGGGGGTTGGGAGTTTGAGCTGGACACAGGAAGCTTTGGGCAGGGTGGCTGCAGGGTCTTCTGGGAGGTGGGGAGTTTGAGCTGGACACAGGAAGCTTTGGGCAGGGTGGCTGCATGGTCCTCTGGGGGGTGGGGAGTTTGAGCTGGACACAGGAAGCTTTGGGCAGGGTGGCTGCATGGCCTTCTCGGGGGTGGGGAGTTTGAGCTGGACACAGGAAGTGGTTTCCTGCAGAGGAAATAAAAGAACAATAGCTCTAGTGGGGGGGGGGGGGGGGGGCTGGTCTGCTGGTATTTGACTTCTCTCTGGTAGTGGAACTGAAATACTCCATAAACAGGAAGGAGGCTGGGAAGGGGCAAGCAGTAACACACACACACACACACACACACGCTCACACACACACACACACACACACACACACACACACACACACACACACACACACACACACACACACACACACACACACACACCAGGAAGGAAATGGATGAAGGACCAATGACCTCATCTCCTAAACATAGCCAGATAGTGAAGGATTAGTTGTTGTTTTTTGCAGACAATGCCAGCCAATTCCCTGAACAACATTTCACAGTTTATCAATAGCTAACCTAACCTGATGCTTGAATATGGAGATGGTTTCCTCCTCCTTATACTCCATCTGGATGTGTTAAGTAACTTCTAGAACAGTCATCCAGGAGGAACAGTCCCTGTTCATTTGAGCCAGACTAATTCACGGTCTCACAGGAACTCATGAGTAATTACTATAGATCCAATGAGGTAGTAGTGCACCATCCAGCGACTAGACATTCCTGTCACACAGACAAGATGGCTGCCATGTCTGACCTCACACGGATTCAGAAGAGAGATTGAGCTCTCTCTAGAGAGAATGAGCTCTACTGTGAATCTTAGTGGAGCAGCGATGTGAGCGATAGATTGGAATAAAATGCTGTGCATATATTGTTAGAGAAAGACCCGGAAGATACAGACAACAGCTTGATCGCAGATGTGGACAGATTTGCATAAATGTACAGTATTAATGTACCGCATCCAGCATATCTTTGGTATGAATCTGTTTTTGGTTGGGTGCAGTGTCAGGCGCCACGCCCTCCTATTTGAAGATAGCACTCCCATATTCCTCCATCACAGATGGATCACTGTGCACCACCACTCATTCCTGCCATGTCTTCAGTTTTGCATGAGCTCTGCAGGAAGTAGAGTCCCTCCATTTTAATTTCCCTGCCTGGCTTCCTCAAGGGCAGCGCCCAGGTCAGAAACCAGCATGCCCAGGTCAGAAACCAGCACGCCCAGGTCAGAAACCAGCATGCCCAGGTCAGAAACCAGCACGCCCAGGTCAGAAACCAGCATGCCCAGGTCAGAAACCAGCACGCCCAGGTCAGAAACCAGCATGCCCAGGTCAGAAACCAGCAAGCCCAGGTCAGAAACCAGCACGCCCAGGTCAGAAACCAGCACGCCCAGGTCAGAAACCAGCACGCCCAGGTCAGAAACCAGCATGCCCAGGTCAGAAACCAGCATGCCCCGGTCAGAAACTAGCATGCCCAGGTCAGAAACCAGCATGCCCAGGTCAGAAACCAGCATGCCCAGGTCAGAAACCAGCACGCCCAGGTCAGAAACCAGCAGGTCAGAAACCAGCATCCCCAGGTCAGAAACCAGCATGCCCAGGTCAGAAACCAGCACGCCCAGGTCAGAAACCAGCATGCCCACCCGCCTCCAGAATAACATCCTCTCCTATCAGTCCTCTATGGATGAGGCCAGGTGTAGTCCTGGTCTAAGCCAGGTGTAGGCCCGGTCTAAGCCAGGTGTAGTCTTGGTCTAAGCCAGGTGTAGTCCTGGTCTAAGCCAGGTGTAGGCCAGGTCTAAGCCAGGTGTAGTCCTGGTCTAAGCCAGGTGTAGGCCTGGTCTAAGACAGGTGTAGGCCTTGTCTAAGACAGGTGTAGTCCTGGTCTAAGCCAGGTGTAGGCCCGGTCTAAGCCAGGTGTAGTCTTGGTCTAAGCCAGGTGTAGTCCTGGTCTAAGCCAGGTGTAGGCCCGGTCTAAACCAGGTGTAGGCCTGGTCTAAGCCAGGTGTAGGCCCGGTCTAAGCCAGGTGTAGTCCCGGTCTAAGCCAGGTGTAGGCCTGGTCTAAGCCAGGTGTAGGCCCAGTCTAAGCCAGGTGTAGGCCTGGTCTAAGCCAGGTGTAGGCCCAGTCTAAGCCAGGTGTAGGCCCGGCCTAAGCCAGGTGTAGGACCCGTCTAAGCCAGTCTAATATCATTACTAGTACTCCCTTCATCCATAACAGGAAGGCCCAAACGAGGGACCTCAAACAATGGTGAGAAACTGCTACTGTAACCTATTCATCATTTCATTCAATATCAAGGTCCCCTCTCCCTTCCCCTTTGCACATGTGTGAGTTTGCTCACACACACACACACACACACACACACACACACACACACACACACACACACACACACACACACACACTCACTCACTCACACACACACCTCCATTGTTCATGCTTAAATGGGTAATGGATTGTCTCTCTCTGGCTCAACCGAAGCCGTGAAGCAGGGTATTATACTGTAGGGGTGCTGCAGGGCCGAGGCCCACCTTATCACCAGGGTATTATACTGTAGGGGTGCTGCAGGGCCGAGGCCCACCTTATCACCAGGGTGGCCCTTCTGTTAAACACTGATTGCGTGCTCATAGGAGGGGTTGGGATCGTGGCCGTCCCTGTCATGATGAACGCCCTCATCCGCTCCGCTCGCCATAAGCTCTCTGATAGCTCCGTTTACACGCTCAATTATTCGGCCATTTTCAAGCCGTGAATGCTAATGGCACGGACGCCTGCAGCCGCGATGGCTCTTTGATTGGATATGACCAGAGAGCTAATAATCACGGGAGACGACATTCATGGCTCCAAAGTAATGTTCCCTGAAATGGAGACCAGCGGAGCAGCGGTGTCTTCTCACCGTGGCTCGTCAACGTCTACTGTGAAAGGGGACGGCTTTTGGAACCAGCTGTACAGAGAGAAGAGGC
>NC_140243.1:1258254-1274225 GCF_949987555.1 Borostomias antarcticus
TGTGGAGGCATACTGAGATGGCTCATTAGTGTGTGGAGGCATACTGAGATGGCTCATTAGTGTGTGGAGGCATACTGAGATGGCTCATTTGCATCGAACAATGCATAATGATGTAGCCTTCGGTGCTGATTCTCTCTCTCATTGCCAATGCTTTTGTGCGACCCAGGATCCATCCATCAGGGATAATATGCTCTTAATAATGTAACGACCATAATAATTGAATACCTACAGTAGCCTACTTACCAACAGAGTTAATTTATCACAGCCCCCCCCCCCCCCCAGACCCGGGCTGCTTGGTGTGTGGTCCAGCAGCCCCGAGATATCGAGTGAGACGTCTGAGAACAAGATGGGAACCACATGACCCAGGGTTGAGCCATATGACCATATACAGTATCTCAGGACGATGGAAAACATGTCTATCAATAGATATTTCTATTATATAGAGATATATATCTATAGAGATATTTCCCTCTATCAATAGATATTTCCCTCTATCAATAGATATTTCCCTCTATCAATAGACATTTCTCTCTATCAATAGATATTCCCTCTATCAATAGATATTTCTCTCTATCAATAGATATTTCCCTTTATCAATAGATATTCCCTCTATCAATAGATATTTCTCTCTATCAATATCAATAGATATTTCTCTCTATCAATATCAATAGATATTTCCCTCTATCAATAGATATTTCCCTCTATCAATAGATATTTCCCTTTATCAATAGATATTTCCCTTTATCAATAGATATTCCCTCTATCAATAGATATTTCTCTCTATCAATATCAATAGATATTTCTCTCTATCAATATCAATAGATATTTCTCTCTATCAATAGATATTTCTCTCTATCAATAGATATTTCTCTCTATCGTTCCTGTCGCTATTTGTGTGAAGAAGCTGCGTCCTCCGGTATTACGTAGCCTGATCCATTCTGTCCGTTCATCCTGTCGTTTGGTTTAGATACAAGACATCTGACACTTTCCTGGCCGGTCAGTCACTGGTTTCACACCTAGTTTATTACCGTAGATATTATTGTGCAGGAAAGAGACTGAAGACAGACAAACGTTTGCTTTTTCATCTTAAAGATTTTAAATTGCAAGTGCTTAATTTGTTTATATTTATTTGTTTACACTTAAAACAAGTGATTTAATTGTGCTGCCTGTCAGATTGAGTTTGAAGTTTCACAGCGAGCAGGGAAGGCCTTTATGAAAACAAGCCCACGGATTCAGCTGATTATACTCTGAGCCAGGTTCGTTTCCATAGCTCTTCCGTCTCAGCCACATGAACATTATGGGATGGAAAGGCTCCATTACGTGTGGAGAAAAAGGAGGGAATAGTCAAATATCTGGTTTGAACAGCCGGATCCGACTGACACAACTGATGTACAGCCCTAGAATTGACAGAAAACGTACTATATTGTGATATATATTGTTATCGAGATGGCCTAATGGAGATGCCATCGCACAAGCTGTTGGTTAGTTGTACCTTTGAAGTAGTTTAGCTCAAAGTTTATCTACTGTAAGTTTGTAACTCCCTTTTAGAGAGAGAGAGAGAGAGAGAGAGAGAGAGGGAGAGAGGGAGTTGGAGAGAGAGGGAGGGAGGGAGGGGGAGAGAGAGAGAGGGAGGGAGGGAGGGAGGGAGGGAGGGAGAGAGAGACAGAGAGAGAGAGACAGAGAGAGAGAGAGAGAGAGAGACAGAGAGAGAGAGAGACAGAGAGAGAGAGAGAGAGAGACAGAGAGAGAGAGAGAGAGAGACAGAGAGAGAGACAGAGAGAGAGAGCTCCATGTCAGACAGAGCCAATAGAGACCAACCCCCGTCCTATAAGCATGTGTGTGCCTCACCTACGTTACGGTGGAATGCAGATGAACCCAGGCAGCTCATCTCTGCACGTCGGCCTGTCAGCCAGATGACTGATGGGAAACGGAGTTCACAGGGAGGGAGAGGGCAGCCGCCGCAGGAATGGTACCAGCCTTAATGATTAGCACCGGTACGCTGTGTACACCCCTCCCACCTCCTCACCACTTCACTGCACTGTAGCAACACCGAGTCACGTGGATCTGTGTGATCAGGCTGAGACATGTGTTTAGTGAAGTATGCAGAGTATGTTGCCTCTGTAACCGTGTCCTTGAACTGTGGATCTGCACGTAGCTCGGGAGGTAGAGCGGCTGCCCGGGGTTCGTAAGGTCGCCGGGTTCGATCCCCGCTACCGGCAGTGCCGAAGTGTCCTTGAGCATTGAACCCTGCAAGGTTTCCTTCCAAAAGAACCCCAGAAAACAAAACAACATGCAGAAGAACGGTTCACTAGCGCCGTCCGTTCCTGACCAAGGTGGACAGGAGCGCTTGGTCGTGCACGCGGCTCATGCCCCCTGCTGTCTGCTCCCAGCTGGGGAAGGACGTCGGGTTGGGTGAAGAGCAGGAGAAGCATTTCATGGGTGACCCTGATGTGTGTTTGTGTGTGATGCCTGTGTCACCCATTACTCATGTGCTTTGAGTCAAGTGCGCATGCTGTATGACGAATACACAATTCCTCTTCCTCTTTACTTTGTCACCCAGAGGGTGTTGGTAGATACAGCTGTGTTTATGGCATTGAGTCCCATTACTTACAAACCATGCTTCTTCATTTTCTCCCCCTTACCTCCGCCACAGGACGAGAGGTCATGTTTTGTGTGTGTGTGTGTGTGTGTGTGTGTGTGTGTATGTGTGTGTGTGTGTGTTTCCGTTTGTTAGCAGGATTACAGCAAAACTATTTACAACGATTACATTTTTGAGCAGATCTGAAGCACGATTCGAGTCCACAGGCTGCCCAAACACGGTCGGCCATTCACCTCCATTCACCTCCATTCACCTCCATTCATTTTTTGAACCAGGATTACACAAAAACTACCTGACCGATTTTCATGAAACTCAGTAGAGGGCTGTAGCAGGAGCCACCGTCTTCAGTCGGTCTCCGACACCGTCTTTGGAGCGGATCCGAATCAGCCCAAACACAGCCCAAACACAGCCCAAACACAGCCCAAACACAGCCCCAAACACAGCCCAAACACAGCCCAAACACAGCCCAAACACAGCCCAAACACAGCCCGAACACAGCCCGAACACAGCCCAAACACAGCCCAAACACAGCCCAAACACAGCGCAAACACAGCCCAAACACAGCCCCAACACAGCCCAAATACAGCCCAAACACAGCCCAAACACAGCCCAAATACAGCCCAAACACAGCCCAAACACAGCCCAAATACAGCCCAAACACAGCCCAAACACAGCCCAAACACAGCCCAAACACAGCTCAAACACAGCCCAAACACAGCCCAAACACAGCCCAAACACAGCCCAAACACAGCCCAAACACAGCCCAAACACAGCCCGAACACAGCCCAAACACAGCCCAAACACAGCCCAAACACAGCCCAAACACAGCTCAAACACAGCCCAAACACAGCCCAAACACAGCCCAAACACAGCCCAAACACAGCCCGACTGCCTGTTCACTTCCATTCATTTTTTTAACTATGATTATGCAAAAACTACCAAACCAATATTTATGAAACTCGGTGAAAGAGTGCATCACGGGCCAAATTAGAAACTATAAAATTTTGGAGCAGATCCGAATCACGGGCCGGATCCACAAATGAAAACAAAACTTGCTGCCTGTGTGGGGGTGCTAGAGACATAAGCTGAATCCCAAATCGCGCACTTAGGCGAAAGTGCAGAGCACTCGCGGCCTTGTGGCCTTACATGCGCGTTCCCGCTAAGTCCACAAGGGCTCAGGGTAGTTCCAAAACGGAATTGCTAGGTCCACAAGTGCGCCACGCCGCCATTTTGCGCACTGTAACCGCACTTACCGAAAGTCCGCAGTTTCACGGACTTAGGAGCAGAAAATACCCACAGCCCACTGCGTCTCATGTGACAGTGCTTGAGTGCATCCGAGTCATGATCCGAGTGCATCACACATAAATGATGCCATTTGCAGTTAACACAACATTTATCTTGAAATCCACATGCTGCAAACATATCCCACCCAACCTAATTTTTTAATTATTATTAAATTAAAACAGACGTCAATCGGTCAATTTGCAGAGCTGAAGGGAGCGTCAGAGCAGCCTCTGCGTCGGAGGAACGCGGCAGCCAATGAAAACGAAGTGGGAGGGGATTGAGCGAAACTGAGTGCTGTCCCATTTAATTCACGGCCCTGCACCCTCTGGCCCTTCCAGCTGACTCAATTAAGTGCTCAGGCCTCAGGCCACAAGTGCGAGGGGCCGCAAGTGCGGTTTGCGCACTCAGATTGGGATTCAGCTATAGGGTTTGGACTGGGGTGTGAGGGGAGAGAGCCCAGAGTGAACCACAGTGAACCTGCTGGCTGTGACCTGAGGGGGGCGCCACAGAGCCAGCCAAATAATTCATTCATTCATTCACCTCCAGTCATTTTTAGCTCCGCCCAAAAACGGCCCGGACGGCCACTCACCTCCATTCATTTTTGGGACTAGAATAACACAAAAACGACCAGACTGCTTTTCATGAAACTCGGTGGAGGGGTGTAGCATAGGCCAGTTTAAACCCATTCAATGTTGGCACAGAGCCACGAAATGCATTCAGGGGCGGAGGTCTGTGCTCTCTGAGCACCATTTGTGTTATTTTATTGGTTTTACCTCGGTGTATTTTTCTGCCCGGGGTCGGGCCCAGGTCTCACTCTACTCTGTGTTCTGAGGGACTCTACTCTGTGTTCTGAGGGACTCTACTCTGTGTTCTGAGGGACTCTACTCTGTGTTCTGAGGGACTCTACTCTGTGTTCCCTATTGTTCCATGCAAGCCTCAGATTTGTTTATCTTTGTCTCCAGTGGAATTGGTACGGAGTTAGTTGCCAATAGCAGAGCCTGGTAGATGTTATTCCATTGGCTGGGAGTGGAGGGGGCAACCTCTGAGAGAACGCCAAGGACAGACGCCAACACACACACACACACACACACACACACACACACACACACACACACACACACACACACACAAGCATCAACGTCGTCTGTCTTTGTTAAAAGCAGCGTCCGGCGTCCACTCTTTTCCAGTAGGAGTTTTCTCCTGTGATCTTTAAATTTTTCCAATTCCGAAAGAATTACACCCAGACGATTCTCCAGTCAGCCATGAAACCCCCCAACCCGTCGGCCCTCTGTCCCTCTGCTATCCTTCATATTATGCAAATGCGGACGGGAGATTCAGAGCGGCCCTGATGACAGCGAAAACACAGGCAGAGGCGTCACCATGGTAACGGCGGCGGGCGGGGCGCATGGGTAGGGGGGTGTAGGAGGAGAGGTAATTAGACGACTCAGCGAGCAGGTGGGTCCCCAGACTGAGCCACCGGGGGGGACGGTCCCCACAGTCCCTGAGCCTTGCTTACTTTCACTTTGGTTCCTTCATTTTTTTACAGGGACATTAATCAACATGTAATTTCAAATGACATTAACATGTAATTAAAGACTCAAGCGCTGGTTTGAGCCCCGGTGGCTGATTTTCAACCGTCGTCCCTGGGTCAGTTATTAAAATGAGGATACAGACAGCCTGTAGACAATGCAACAGACCTGCTGATCTGGGATCAAGAGATCCGCCTCTTCTAGTTGGCCAGTGCGCTGTGATCCAGGCGAGCGGGCGTCAGGATGAGGACGTCCCGTGACCTTGGGAACCGGGAGAGTTCTGCTGAACGCTGTCAGCTTTGATACGTCTCTCTCTCAGAGAGAAACACCGTTTTCAAAGGCACTCCAGCTACAGGGATTTTTCCTCACAATGGGCTGGATCACTGTCACACTGTAGCGTGCGTGTCTGTCTGTCTGTCTGTCTGTCTGTCTGTCTGTCTGTCTGTCTGTCTGTCTGTCTGTCTGTCTGTCTGTCTGTCTGTCTGTCTGTCTGTCTGTCTGTCTGTCTCTCAGGTGACTATGTTAAGAAATGCCCTGTCCTGAATGCTCCAGATGTTGTCTAGGAGTTGTTGAATCAGACTGAGTTCCAGTTCTGGAGTGCTACTGTCCGATAGGCCTGCCAAATGAACTCAGAAATGATATTCGGATTTATCTCTTAAAGTCGCTTGAGATCATCTTACTTCCGTAGTTTGACGTATTTCCGACGCAAACAAGCTATGAGGGTGGGACATGTGTTTAGAGGAATTTGATTGGAACATTGACAAGTGGACGGGTTTTAAGAACTTTAGACAGATTCGATAGAAGGATAGCGTTGATTGACGGGTGGATGTCGTGAGATTATTGGCCTAAAATCTAAGGTACCTGTTGTCGGAATTGCACGTGACCTACCGTTTTCCAGGAAGTAAGAAATTATATACTTTGATATAAGATTACAACAAAAGTAGAATTTAGATTTTTTTTTTGGCAAACATCGTTAAATAGGTGAACACTATGACCAATTATGTGAACCAAAATGGGACAGAATGCTTTTTTCATTTCTGTGCGACTTTAGAAAAATCTAATATATTTGATTATTGGTAGGCTATTATATAATTTAGCATATAAAATGGTGCATACAATGGAACCACTTCTAACCACAAGAGGGCGCTCTACGCCTATTGTCATGAACAAGCACCAACGGAACTTTCGTGTCCGTCTGTGTTCACAGGATTCAAGTATTCAACTAACGTTAATACCCAATCAACATGGCCGCCGGGACTAACGTTAATACCCAGTCAACATGGGAGACATTTAGTGCCAACAGGGTTTCTCAGGCCCATATCCTAGCCTACTGAGAACAAAATGAGGAATAGCCTATAGAGCTCTGGTCCACTTGATCCTATTCACTGCTTGTTTACAATGTTTCCTGCCGGCTGCCGAGAAGATGCGCTCGGGTTTTAAGGAAGTACGGTATTTCCTCACCACCTAGATAGATAGATAGATAGATAGATAGATAGATAGATAGATAGATAGATAGATAGATACTGTAAATACAGTGGTTTTGCAGATTCTTGGCCATGTTGAAAAGATTCAATCCTGATGTAATGTGTTTTGGCGTGATTAGAAGATGGGCAGGACTCTACATTTTGAAGATCGATTATGCATTTTTCAATGACTAGTCGAAGTTCAAGTGTTTATTTGACAGCCCTACTGCCAGAAGTGCAGTAGTGAAAGTACTTTTCTCCAGGGATGAAACTCTTCTCTTCTCATCTCTCACTTATCTTCATCTAGAGAGATTTGTCTCTGCTCGGGCAAATACGATCAAAGCAAGGCTGTCCATCAGACTCTGTCTGTCCTGGTCGTCTCCCGTTGCTGCTGAGCAAACACGGCCCAAGACCCGCATTCCAATTTCCACAGCATTCATGCTGAGGCTGTAGCTGCCCCCGCGGCTCCACAGGGAGGGAGGGGGGGAGGGATGGGGGGAGGGATGGAGGGGGGGAGGGATGGGGGGAGGGAGGGGGTGAGGGAGGGGGGAGCAGAGCCGGATTGGAGGAGAATCACATTCTGGATGACTGTTCGATAATGTCATCGGCTTTGCAAGATTTCATTAAATCCTAGCTTTTTACGAGACGATTAGGGTTCTTAAATCCCTGGAAGTCAGCGGACCGCATTGGGTTTTTTGATTAGACCGCCATGCGTCTTTAAATTAGGCCAGATTCATTTCCACCGACCCAGGTTTCTCACGTTTTTAATCAGTGTTTTCATCAGGCGACGCAGAGGAAGATGGCAGATGGAAGAAGATGGCGTGTGTCGCGCACTAATGGAAAGCGTAGGGGAGATAAACAAATTGGGAAGGAGAAAAACAATGAGGGGTCTTCGGGTGCCGGCGACAGCTTTGTTTCTGTGTGATGTAGACGCAAACCGGCAGGGCGGGGGGGCATGGCGGCGGAGATGACAGACCACGTCTGTTTATTCAGATGAGGCGCCGTCGGTGACACAGACGCGTGTCCCGCAGGCGATGGCTAACGCGACCTGTCACCGAGCGAGACCCGGGACCTGGCACGTCGAGAGACAAACCACACTTTTCTTTTTCACTTTGCAGACAGCGATGCGTGAATCGGGCCCTTTCTCTCTCGCTCTACCCGCCTGCCAATCACCACGGCGGCCTCTCCGTGCGCAGCGCCGACCAGATTTCACCCCCCGCCTCCCGTGTTCTCCATCCCCGCCCGGAGGCCAGGCGAGGGGAGACTTGTCCGTCATGCGCTCTCCTGAAAGACGGGGCCCGCCGCCCCCTCTGCGTACCCCTTCCCTAATCTCATTGGAGAGAGGTTTTCGGTCTCCTCTCATTCCCTCTGAATGCAGGAGGAGGGAGCCGCATGAGAAATCCAATTTTGGCCGGCGACCTATGGATCCGTGGAACAAAGTGGTGAATTTCCATGCAGTGCGCTGTAAGAGAATGTCTGGCCCCGGCCTCAGGGCTGGATCAGCTTTGAGAGGTAATGAAGCGCTCACAGATACTATTCTGAAAGAGAGGAGAAAGAACAGGTACCGCAGTTACTGAATAGTTACTGAATTGAAATATTGGATTCCGCCTTTGGATTTATTCCCATGCGCACACAAAAAAACTAACTTTTCATCTTATTTGCCTTTATTGAGGTCCGCCAAGTGGAAGATTCCATTAAAAGTCTGAATGACACATCAGAAATGTGTTCAGTCAGTCAGACGGGAGAACTATTCAGGAGTTGTAATTGGGTATAGCAGAGAAATCCCCTCTGCAGACGGAGAGGTGCAGCTCTGGTCCGCGCCCCCTCCTCGTCTCCCTCCTCCGGGCTGACAGAGTCAGACAGCACAGCTCTCTGGAGGGGGAACTGGAATGGAAAAGTCTGAGAGAGTGAGGCGGGATGTCGCCCAAATCGGATGCCAGAAACTTCTCACAATCAGGGCAGCCATGGAATCGGACACCCGCTGGTTGTTTTGTCAAGTTTTCACCGCAAGGAAACGGTCCAGCATTTCACTGATAATATATTCGAGCAATTACATGAGGAAATTGTGAGCGAGAGAGCCCGTTAAGAAATAAACCATGCAACAACAACAAGAGATAAACCATGCAACTCTTTAGAGCTGGTTTGAACCGGCCACGCCGCTGTTCCTCTTGGCAGATGTGAAGGGCTCCATAAGTCCCCTTTACTGCGGTTTCTATCTAGCATGGATAACCCCCTCCGCCTGTCCCCAAACCTCCCCCTAGTCTCCCTGAGTAACAACAGAGCCCATAGGATCAGGACCAGCCTATGGCCATGTCCTTTAATAACAAGGACGGTATCGATAAGGAAGCCAGTTGAACTACGGGCTGTAAAGTAGAGTATTTTCTGTTTCATAAGAATGCAGCTGATCAGATACCTGGAGGGCACCGCCGCCAGCGCCTCAGTAATAACGATGGCTGTTACTCAGCCTGACCAGGACCAGAGATGTTACTCAGCCAGATCAGACCACAGATGTTACTCAGCCAGATCAGACCACAGATGTTACTCAGCCAGACCAGATCAGACCACAGATGTTACTCAGACCACAGATGTTACTCAGCCTGGCCAGACGGACGGACCGCTGTTACTCAGACCACAGATGTTACTCAGCCTGGCCAGACGGACGGACCGCTGTTACTCAGACCACAGATGTTACTCAGCCTGGCCAGACGGACGGACCGCTGTTACTCAGCCAGATCAGACCACAGATGTTACTCAGCCAGATCAGACCACAGATGTTACTCAGCCAGATCAGACCACAGATGTTACTCAGCCAGATCAGACCACAGATGTTACTCAGCCTGATCAGACCACAGATGTTACTCAGCCAGATCAGACCACAGATGTTACTCAGCCTGACCAGACCACAGATGGAGCAGCTCTGCTGTGCTTCTCTCTGAGCTGCCTGAGGAGGGGGAGGGGGACAACTAGCATGCGGGCGCTAAACCACTGTTGGGGAAATATACTGTATCTTCCTCTGTGTGTGTGTGTGTGTGTGTGTGTGTGTGTGTGTTCCACTCCAGGGGTGTGTGCGTGTGTGTGTGTGTGTGCCAAGATAATAGAAAGCCCATTTCCACGATTCCACAGGGAGCAGGATGGCTGCGGTCATCACTGATCACTCGCTGTGCTCTAGGCCTCCAGAGAGCTTCCTGGAAGAGCTTCATAGTAGGGCAGTAATATGCATTCTGGGAAGGGGGCATTCTGGGAAGGGGGCATCCGGCTGTCTTCCTTAGAGGAGGGCAGGAACAGACGAGTGGGAGGGGCGGGATGGATGGACACACGGCAGGGAGAGACAAGTGGGAGAGACACAAAAAGAAAGACAGATCGGGAAAGAAGGTCACTGTTGAAGGATGATGCTCTACTCTTTGTGAAGGGGACTTGGGAGCAGAGCCAGGGAGGAGGCGGCCAACGATAAGACTCGTCTGCGCTGACAAACGAGGCCCCGATCTCCCGACCGGCCAGCGGATCACGACAGCCGGCGGCACAACCAGACGGGCCGGCCCTAATGGCCGTGATTTAGAGCGAGCCTTTGTGAGGCAGAGAAGGCTCTGCCCTCTCCCCCAGAAGCTCCGGCCCTTTTGATTTACCACCCGGTTTTATCTCCCGCGGCCGAGATCCAGGGTTTCCTAGAGAAGAGCAGAGAAAGGGAGGGGGGGGTTGGAAGTGGCTCAGACAAAAGAGCGAATGAGAGCGTGTCGTCAAAGGAATAGTGTGTGGATTGGAGGGCTTCCTCGTGGTCACTTGAATAGCGTTACCCCCTCCCCCTCCCCAAGGAGACAGGCACTCTGGTAGACGCCCCTCAGGCGTAGTCCCCAAGGAGACAGGCACTCTGGTAGACGCCCCTCAGGCGTAGGACACCGCATACCGCAGCCCAGCGGGGGGTCCTCCCAGCTCCAGACAGTGGGCCGCGGAGGCCGTGGTAGCCTGCTGCCAGATTGTTAGAAGAAAATAGAAATACAAAGCTAGTTATTTTTATCTAAATGTACTCAAGAATTCACATGAAAAATGTCAAGTTAAAATGCATAATTTCAATGAGCAGCTACGTATGAATATCACCATGGCAATCACATCCAAATGTGTTCAACTAGCGAATGTTCCCTCGGATGCAAACTTTCCCTCGCCCTCGGATGAGAAAAGTGACGGACCACTAGTTTTTTTTTCTCATGTATTTGAGAAGGTGGTCCTCAGAATAATTCAACAATCAAAAGTGAGCCTTTAAGTTACAAAAGGTTGAGAACCCCTGCTTTAGAACTCTGTCCCTGCTGCAGACGCATGGAGAGATGATAGAACTAGAACCCCTGCTTTAGAACTCTGTCCCTGCCGCAGACGGATGGAGAGATGATAGAACTAGAACCCCTGCTTTAGAACTCTGTCCCTGCCGCAGACGCATGGAGAGATGATAGAACTAGAACCCCTGCTTTAGAACTCTGTCCCTGCCGCAGACGCATGGAGAGATGATAGAACTAGAACCCCTGCTTTAGAACTCTGTCCCTGCCGCAGACGCATGGAGAGATGATAGAACTAGAACCCCTGCTTTAGAACTCTGTCCCTGCCGCAGACGCATGGAGAGATGATAGAACTAGAACCCCTGCTTTAGAACTCTGTCCCTGCCGCAGACGAACGGAGAGATGATAGAACTAGAACCCCTGCTTTAGAACTCTGTCCCTGCCGCAGACGCATGGAGAGATGATAGAACTAGAACCCCTGCTTTAGAACTCTGTCCCTGCCGCAGACGAATGGAGAGATGATAGAACTAGAACCCCTGCTTTAGAACTCTGTCCCTGCCGCAGACGAATGGAGAGATGATAGAACCAGAAGAAGGTCTGTAGAACGAGAAGCAGGTCTGTGCGTGGACCAGTCCCCCTGCTAACCTGGTCTGTTGCGTTCCAGACCAGCATCTCTCACTCTGCCTGAGATTCTGATCTGGGGTCTGATCTTTGGCGTAATCCTGGCAGCCGCAGCGTCGACGGCAGCTACCAGCAGACCGCTGGCGAGGACGCGATATTCCCATCAACACCTACGACACGGAGACCTGCCGTCCATCTGCCTAGTTTAATTGTGTTTGCTGAGAGAGAGCGAGGGAGGGAGAGGGAAGGAGGGAGGGAGAGAGAGAGGGAGGGAGGGAGGGAGAGGGAGTGCGAGAGGGGGAGGGAGGTCTTTGAGAGAGAGAGAGAGAGAGAGAGAGAGAGAGAGAGAGAGAGAGAGAGAGACAGGGAGTAAGAGAGAGGGAGAGAGAAGATATTCTTCTCCGCTGGGTGAAATGAGAACTCTATAAGGGGCTATAAATAAATGGTGTGTGTGTGTGTGTGTGTGTGTGTGTGTGTGTGTGTGTGTGTGTGTGTGTGTGTGTGTGCGCGCACGTGTGTGTGTGACAGAGAGGGCTTATGATTGTTTCATTTTCCCGTTCCTCCCCCGAGGGACAGCCAAGGTCATCTCCTTCCAGCCCGGCGGATCTCTTTCCGTGATGGAGAGGCCTTCAGCAGCGCCTCCCAGCTCCCTCTCACCCTAGCAGCTCTGTTTGTCTCTTCATAGTTCAGAAGAAACGGAATGAACTTCCAGTCCCCCTCTCTTTATCTCTGCCTCCAGAGCACTCAGCTGATGGAATCCCCTGGATATCACTGGGAGGATAGAATACCCCCCCACCCCCCCGCCCCCCTGCCCTCTACGCGCAGGATCCAATTTCCCGGTTGTGAGTTACAGTATGTTAATGATACTGTACATGGAGAGCCCCTGGAAGCGCGCTCTTTCATCCAGGGCTCTGCCTCTCGCACCAGGAGCACCGCCAGCACTCATGTGTTCTCACTTTAGCGGGAGCCTTTATAATTTGAAGGTAATTAAAAGAGCATGAACTAATAGGCCACTTAAGGACCTTTGGAAATGTTGTATCCTATCATGATAGACGCACTACTCTCTCTCTGTCTCTCTCTCTCTCTCTCTCTCTCTCTCTCTCTCTCTCTCTCTCTCTCTCTCTCTCTCTCTCTCTCTCTAATTAAATGCCACTGAAGCTCACCTTGTCAACAGGACTTTTTCACCCAGTAATTGGTTGTCTACAGACTTTGTTTGTGTGTGTGTGTATGCGCGTGTGCGTGCGTGTGTGTGTGTGTGTGTGTGAGTGTGCGTGTGTGCGCGCGAGTGTGTGCGAGTGTGTGTGCGTGCATGTGCTTGTGCGAACGTGTGCGTACGTGTGTGCGTACGTGTGTGTGCGTGCGTGCGTGCGTGTGTGTGTGTGTGTGCGTGTGTGTGTGTGCGTGTGTGTGTGTGTGTGTGTGCGAGTGTGTGTGTGCGTGTGTGCGAGTGTGTGTGTTCGTGTGTGTGTGCCAGCAGTCGCTACAAAACCGGCAGGTCTTCTCCTCCTCCTCATGTACAGGATGTGATGCTGCATGTTGACGAGCCGCCCGGTTCACCGTCAAAACACGCCCTCCTTTGTGTCTCCGCTCAGCTCAGCGGTCTGGTCATTAACAGCTGGGTATTAAATGAACACATGTTGTAGCTCAAAGCCTCTCATAATCTTCTGCAGGAAGGAACCAATGTGGTGGAACGGGCTTCTCCTGACCCCAACAGAGACACGCCTAAATCACCATCAAGTGACCGTAGTGAAAATGTATTGATATTCGACTAAGCGTGTTGGGATTCTGCTGTCAATCACGTTAGCCAATGGCTATCAATGTTCCTCATCTGAGAAGAGATTAGAACATACTGCTATCATTAGAACATACTGCTATCATTAGAACATACTGCTATCATTAGAACATACTGCCATCATTAGAACATACTGCCATCATTAGAACATACTGCTATCATTAGAACATACTGCTATCATTAGAACACACTGCTATCATTAGAACATACTGCTATCATTAGAACACACTGCTATCATTAGAACATACTGCTATCATTAGAACATACTGCTATCATTAGAACACACTGCTATCATTAGAACATACTGCTATCATTAGAACATACTGCTTTAATTAGAACATACTGCTTTAATTAGAACATACTGCTATCATTAGAACACACTGCTATCATTAGAACATACTGCTATCATTAGAACATACTGCTATCATTAGAACATACTGCTATCATTAGAACATACTGCTTTAATTAGAACATACTGCTATCATTAGAACACACTGCTATCATTAGAACATACTGCTATCATTAGAACATACTGCTATCATTAGAACATACTGCTATCATTAGAACACACTGCTATCATTAGAACACACTGCTATCATTAGAACACACTGCTATCATTAGAACATACTGCTTTAATTAGAACATACTGCTATCATTAGAACATACTGCTATCATTAGAACATACTGCTATCATTAGAACATACTGCTATCATTAGAACATACTGCTATCATTAGAACATACTGCTATCATTAGAACATACTGCTATCATTAGAACATACTGCTTTAATTAGAACATACTGCTATCATTAGAACATACTGCCATCATTAGAACATACTGCTATCATTAGAACATACTGCCATCATTAGAAGTTGTGAGTTGATGATTGCAGGTGTGTGTCATCAGGCCGGTCCAGGACAGAGCCAGTCTCACACTGGCCCAGAGAAATGCAGGAACACAAAGTAATACAGAACAAAATGGCCTCTAAACTGGGTTTGCTTCTAAGGCTTGGCGGAGGAAAAAAGCATGTGCGCACAAACACACGGACACACACACACACACACACACACACACACACACACACACACGAACACACACACAAACACACGGACACACACACACACACACACACACACACACACACACACACACACACACACACACACACACACACACACACACACACACACAGGACCAGATAGGACCAGAAGGAAGGGTTCCATCATATTCTTGTAGAGGGAGAGAGAGAGAGAAAAGAGGTGAGGGTAGGAAGTAAAGAAGCCACATGGTTTCCCTGAGTCAGGGGGGGCGGGACATGGCTGCTGACTGAGACTGGTTGACACGGGCAGATCCCACCTCGTGGAGAGGAGCTCCTGATGGCATGTTCCACAATGTGTCTCTCACCATCTGCCCTTTCATCAAAACCCCGCCTCCTCCCCCTCACTCCGGCCCCGATGTAATATAGTCCAGCGGCATCTTCTACAAAAAAGAACCTTTGAATAGAAAATGGCCCTGTTTTCTTTCTTTTTTTGCACCACAAACAATATTGCTTGTGTATTGAGTCAGCTACTGAAGTAGGCAACAGGGAGTGGGAGTAGGGGATGGGACAGAGACAGGGACAGAGACAGAGACAGGGACAGGGACAGAGACAGAGACAGAGACAGGGACAGGGACAGAGACAGAGACAGAGACAGAGACAGAGACAGGGACAGAGACAGGGACAGGGACAGGGACAGGGACAGAGACAGAGACAGAGACAGGGACAGGGACAGGGACAGGGACAGAGGCAGAGAGATTGAAAGGTGGACGGAGTGAGAGAGCCAGTGGGAGAGAAACATACAGTATCAGAGGGAAGGCAGACAGCTGAGAGGAGGTTGTAGTTGAGGAGGTAGAGAGGGATATGAGGCAGGAGAGAGGGGTTGGACAGGTGTAGAGAGGGATATGAGGCAGGAGAGAGGGGATGGACAGGTGTAGAGAGGGATATGAGGCAGGAGAGAGGGGTTGGACAGGTGTAGAGAGGGATATGAGGCAGGAGAGAGGGGTTGGACAGGTGTAGAGAGGGATATGAGGCAGGAGAGAGGGATGGACAGGTGTAGAGAGGGATATGAGGCAGGAGAGAGGGGTTGGACAGGTGTAGAGAGGGATATGAGGCAGGAGAGAGGGGTTGGACAGGTGTAGAGAGGGATATGAGGCAGGAGAGAGGGGTTGGACAGGTGTAGAGAGGGATATGAGGCAGGAGAGAGGGGTTGGACAGGTGTAGAGAGGGATATGAGGCAGGAGAGAGGGGTTGGACAGGTGTAGAGAGGGATATGAGGCAGGAGAGAGGGGTTGGACAGGTGCATGAGGGATATGAGGCAGGAGAGAGGGGTTGGACAGGTGCATGAGGCTCCTGGGGGTCTGGAGGAGACACCTCACATCGCTA
>NC_140243.1:1274425-1297733 GCF_949987555.1 Borostomias antarcticus
GCGCATTGTGTTGCCTCTGGGTATGAAATGCGCTATACAAATAAAGCTTGGATTGATTGATTGATTGATGGGCTTACTCTTCTCTGATTAAGTGTGCCTCGCTGCACAGGGATGCCCTCCTCTCAGTCACTGTAGTAGTCAGTCTGTAGCTCAGTTGGTAGAGCGGGGTCGTTCAATGATCGAAGGGTCAGCGGTTCGAATCCCAGCTCCGACTGTCCACATGTCGAAGTGTCCTTGAGCAAGACACCTAACCCCAAATTGCTCCCAATGAGCAGGTTAGCACCTTGCATGGCAGCTACCGCCATTGGTGTGTGAATGTGTGTGTGAATGGGTGAATGAGAGGCCATTGTAAAGCGCTTTGAGTGCCGCTAAGGTGGAAAAGCGCTATATAAGTGCCGTCCATTTAACATTTACTCTCCAGCATTTAGCTTATTAGAATTTAGCTTTTCATCATTTGGGTGTGTGTGAGTCTGTGTGTGAGTCTGTGTGTGTGAGTGTGATTCTGTGTGTGAGTGTGTGAGTCTGTGTGTGTGAGTGTGTGCGTGAGTGTGTGAGTCTGTGTGTGAGTCTGTGTGTGAGTGTGTGTGAGTCTGTGTGTGAGTGTGTGAGTCTGTGTGTGAGTGTGTGTGAGTGTGTGCGTGAGTGTGTGAGTCTGTGTGAGTGTGTAAGAGAGACTTCCTGTCCCTGCATGTTGAGCTGTGTGTGTGTGTGTGTGTGTGTGTGTGTGTGTGTGTGTGTGTGTGTGTGTGTGCGCGTGTGTGTGTGTGTGTGTGTGTGCGTGTTTGTGTGTGTGAGAGAGAGAGAGGCTGGAGAGGAAGGATGGAGAGAGAGGGAGGGAGAGAGAGGGATGGAGAGAGGCAGAGGGAGGGAGAGAGAGTGATGGAGAGAGAGGCAGAGGGAGAGAGAGGGATGGAGAGAGAGCCAGAGGGAGAGAGAGGGATGGAGAGAGAGGCAGAGGGAGAGAGAGGGATGGAGAGAGAGAGAGAGAGAGGCAGAGGGAGAGAGAGGGATGGAGAGAGAGAGAGAGAGAGGCAGAGGGAGAGAGAGGGATGGAGAGAGAGAGAGACAAACTCCATCTGCGGAGCCACGCGGCTGTCCCTCCTCTCCGGTCTCCTTCCCGAAGAGTGCAACCCCGTGCCTGCGTTTTCACATCAGTGCCTAACTGCACCCGTGTGTGTGTGTGTGTGTGTGTGTGTGTGTGTGTGTGTGTGTGTGTGTGTGTGTGTGTGTGTGTGTGTGTGTGTGTGCGTGTGCGTGTGCGTGTGTGTGTGTTCTCTGCGCAGAGCCAGGCGATGCGGATCGTGCGTACGGTGGGCCAGGCCTTCGAGGTGTGTCACAAGCTCAGCCTGCAGCACACGCAGCAGAACGCCGACGGGCAGGAGGACGACGACAGAGACAAGACCAACGACGAGGCCGCCGTCTCGGGTACACACACACACACACGCCACACACACACACTGCATACAGTACACACCGCGCACACTCACACCGCACACACACCGCACACACACCGCACACACGCTGCACACACACACACACACTGCACACATGCCGCACACACACACCGCACACACACACACACGCACACACTCACCTTCACTCATGCAAACATTCACCCTCCCCCCCCTCACTCTGGAAGAGCTCATTCATCCAGTCACAGATGAATCTTTAGAGAGAGAGAGACCCACACTGGAACACTGGTGGGACGAGAGCTCTTCTACCCGCAGCCGCGCGCGCGTGTGTGTGTGTGTGTGTGTGTGTGTGTGTGTGTGTGTTATCTCACCCCCCGGTCTGCTCCTGGCTCCAGAAGGAACGGGTGCTTTCACATGGAGACGAGCCCAGATCACCTATGAGCCACACACACACACACACACACACACACACACACACACACACACACACACACACACACACACACACACACACACACACACAGAGCTCCCAGTCACTGCAAGCCACAGGAAAGCAGTCATGTGCAGCCAATAAGCTTATCTGAAGAGCTAATTATCACAGCCATGAAAGAAAGCAGAGGAGAGGAGGAGGAGGAGGAGAGAGGAGGAGGAGAGAGGAGGAGGAGGGGAGGGATGAGAAGAGAGCAGGGGAGGCAGACTGGTCTTATGAGATCATCACCCATCATCCTCCCCTCTGGATGATGCCTCTGGCTCTCTCAATGATACTCCTCTCCTGTTCCCCCTCTCCTCCCTCCCTCTCCTCTCCCTTCCTCTCCTCTGTCTTTCTATCCTCTTCCCCTCCTTTTCCTCCTCTCTCCTCCTCTCCTCCTCTCCTCCTCTCCTTCTCTCCTCCCCCTCTCCTGTCCCCCTCTTCTCTCCTCCTTCCTCCATCTCTCTCTTCCCTCTCTTTGTTATTCTCTTTGCTGGGGGAGGTTATTGGCAGCCCAGATTGGAGTGTGGACAGCTATGGTGGAGTATGTCCTACTGTAGCTAATCCAAGAAGAACACACACACACACACACACACACACACACACACACACACACACACAGAGTCAGCCCTGTCAGATGTACACGTACCAAGGGATTTGGGGATAAGCGTTTGTTTTGGCCCATACAAAATGTTGCCAGGTCACCATGTGTGTGTGTGTGTGTGTGTGTGTGTATTCTCTCTCTCAGCCCGGGAGCTGACGGGTGCCGAGAAGGCAGCGGTCGCCGTGGAGACGGACATAGACGCGGAGGAGGTGGCGTTACCCGACAGCACTGTGGAGGAGTTCAACCGCGGGGTCACCGACCTCGACGCCACCACCAAGAGCGACGAGATCCAGGACAAGGTACCGTACCCCTCCAGCGCGCCGCCGCGCCCGTCAGCTTGAGCCAACTACTCGCGTCCGCTTCCGAAAACCCTCAAAAGAGACTCAGAAACTCACCGAGCGCGACGTCGACCGTGAACAATCCCAGAGTGCACTGCGGCGGTACAGGTCGGACAACCCAGGCTGTACAGCAGCAGTGTGTGAAATAGCATGGCCTGCATGGTCTACTGCAACTCAAACTGAGGAACCACAACACACGTACTCAGTATAGAAATACTTACAAACCCCTGAGGAAACACAACACACGCACTCACTATAGAAATACTTACCAACCTTATGCAGGGTGTCCCATTGACAAAAAAAAAGATCTGTTTCGTTACCAAAAAACCTCCACACATGCAAAAATATACAGAGATACAAAGTTACTAAGTCTGCTTGGTTTCTGTGGCTTTGCATTGCTGCTCTGATACGGGTTAGAATAGCCCGGCAGCAGAAGAGAAATACATGTCTTGCATTTTGTGGGATAAAGTTGCTACTCAGGGACCAGCTCAGCCCTCCTGGCTCCTGTGTAAAGAGCTTCTGGCTTTATCACTGGAAACAGTATCGTGTTCTGGCGGTAGGCTTGCGTGTGTGGGCACTCTGCCGGCCTGATTTCTCTGGGGGATGCTCGGCCGGCGGTGTCTGCTCTTCTGATTGCTGTGCGGGAAGATATTGCCGCACAGCCAGGAGGAGATGGCTTACAGGAGACCTGGGTGAACCCAAGGAGTAGCGTTAGCGCTGGAGCTAGCTAGGCCGCGCGTACCCAGGGAGTAGCGTTAGCGCTGGAGCTAGCTAGGCCGCGCGTACCCAGGGAGTAGCGTTAGCGCTGGAGCTAGCTAGGCCGCGCGTACCCAGGGAGTAGCGTTAGCGCTGGAGCTAGCTAGGCCGCGGGTGAGCAGCCAGTTAGCCCGACTCCTCGGCTCGTCCTTGGGCCTCATTAAAAGGAGAGAGGGAGTTCTGAGGGGGTCCTAGATGGACGTGATTAGAATCAACATGGCGTGAAATCACTGAAACAGTCAAGCCTCTGAAATGGCCTCTCTTCCCCTGCCAAGTCATTCCTCAGCCCGAGGGGTGGGTGTGTGTGTGTGTGTGTGTGTGTGTGTGTGTGTGTGCGTGTGTGTGTGTGTGTGTGCGTGCGTGCACCCTTGCACGTGTCTGTACTCCCCAAATACTTTTGCAGCGTGAGGGATTACACAGGCCAGGGTATGGACCTGGACACGTGTGGCTCGGATTCCCACCGGTGTGTGTGTGTGTGTGTGTGCGTGTGTGTGTGTGTGTGTGTGTGTGTGTGTGCGTGTGTGTGTGTGTGTGTGTGTGTGTGTGCGTGTGTGTGTGTCTGGGCAGGAGGTTGCCCTCATCCTGGCTCCTCTGGCACCACATGAAAGAGAAGGACCGGCCCAGAGTGGAGCTCGTTCTGTCCCCTCTCATTAAAGTGACAGTGCTTCTAAGTTGAAACGGGCCTGTAGGAAACCCAGCCGAGCTCCTCCGTGCCCCAGCAGGGTCTGGCTGGAGTGTTAATTTGCACCTTTCAGAACGATTTCCATTGATTAGAGGACAGTTTTCTGTCCGTTGGGGCAACAAGATGAAGTGGCAGCTTGATCAAACCGGAACGTAATCAAAGATCCCTCCAGCTCCTCTGTACTAGGCTAGCGTCGTTCACTCGTTCACTCACTTACTATTCAGGTTGTGTGTTGAGGTAGTGTTCACTCGTTCACTCACTCACTATTCAGGTTGTGTGTTGAGGTAGTATTCACTCGTTCACTCTCTTACTATTCAGGTTGTGTGTTGAGGTAGTGTTCACTTGTTCACTCACTATTCAGGTTGTGTGTTGAGGTGGTGTTCACTCGTTCACTCTCTTACTATTCAGGTTGTGTGTTGAGGTAGTGTTCACTTGTTCACTCACTATTCAGGTTGTGTGTTGAGGTGGTGTTCACTCGTTCACTCTCTTACTATTCAGGTTGTGTGTTGAGGTGGTGTTCACTCGTTCACTCTCTTACTATTCAGGTTGTGTGTTGAGGTCGTGTTCACTCGTTCACTCACTTACTATTCGAATTGCGGTTTATCGAACGCTACACTGAACGTCTCTGCGTCGGTTATTCACGGGCACCAGCGAGCAGGCGTGCTCAGTATCACGGAAACAAACCAAGCACTGATGGCAGCAGGTTGAAAAGTCAGGAAGTATTCATCTAATTTCATTTAAAAAAGCTTAATTTATACTTGTAAAGCACTGAGGTTGCCCTCATTCACAGTGTTGACGAGTTCACACAAATACACAAATAACAACAGAACAAAAATACAATATATAATAATAATAAGAAGAAGAAGAATAATAAGAATAAGAATAATTACAGTTAATTATTATAAAAACAGTTAGAGGTCGAAGTACAAATGTCAAGAGCCATGGATTTAAAATTCTGCGACAAGGAAGTACCTCAAGTTTTAGAGTCTGTTGTAAGGGGGGCGGCTGTAGCTCAGTTGGTAGAGCGGGCCGTTCAATGATCAAGGGGTCAGTGGTTCGAATCCCAGCTCCGACTGTCCACATGTCGAAGTTTCCTTGAGCAAGACACCTAACCCCAAATTGCTCCCAATGAGCAGGTTAGCACCTTGCATGGAAGCTACCGCCATTGGTGTGTGAATGTGTGTGTGAATGGGTGAATGAGAGGCCAACCAAGATATTTGTACTCAGTGACTCAATACGTGAGCCATTAGCCGTTAATAAATGTAGCCTATCATATTCTGTAATCCTGGCTCTAGAAAACAACAAACTTAGATTTGCTAGGATTAAGGACTAGTTTCAGATGGGTGAGAGCTTCTTGCAGCACATTAAATGAAAGCTGCAGATCACTTGAAAACCATGGTGCAATCTATCTTTAATCCAAGTCTGTTTAGAAGGGGCGTGTTTATCTACAAAGTGATTGAATGTTTTTACAAAAGAGTCAAGGGCGACTTGCACATCATCAGACTCAACTGAGCATGAACTATTACAGTCAATATTTCATCCAAAAAAGCTTGAGCATTGAAGGATTTAAGATTTCTCCTCAGAACAATACGTGGCCGTGTTTTCATCAATTTTGTAGTTCTAACGCAAGCCGTAGGACAATGGTCACTTAGACCCCAAAAACACCACAAGCAAAGATTCTGTCACATCTGTTAGAGAATATTAAATCAATAAGAGTAGATTTAGCATAATTTTTAGGATTCGGCCTAGTAGTCTCAGTGACCAACTGAGAAAGGTCCAGATTACCACTCACTTCCTTCAGGAAACCAGAAGCAACACTCCGCAGTCCAGATTAAAATCCCCCATCACTATCATCTCCAGATTAAAATCACCCATCACTATCATCTCCAGATTAAAATCCCCCATCACTATCATCTCCAGATTAAAATCCCCCATCACTATCATCAGTCCAGATTAAAATCACCCATCACTATCATCTCCAGATTAAAATCACCATCACTATCATCTCCAGATTCAAATCACCCATCACTATCATCTCCAGATTCAAATCACCCATCACTATCATCTCCAGATTAAAATCACCCATCACTATCATCTCCAGATTAAAATCACCCATCACTATCATCTCCAGATTAAAATCACCCATCACCATCATCTCTGAATTTGAATGCAAAGCGATATATCAGAGATTATGTCAATAGCACTGACCTCAGTCTTGGGAGGCCTGTAGACACCAATCACAAACAATGAGCTACTAGACCGTCCAACCTTCAATACAAGCAGCTCCAAACACTTTGGAATAGTAATGACATTTATGACAGAGACAGACAGGCAAGACTTTACATAAATAGCAACCCCGCCCCCCCTGCCAACCCTTATATTGATTCTATATAAACTATATTGCTGCAGAGCTACAGAGGAGTGAGGCAAGGAACTCTGGGTCAGCCTGACAGACTCATATTTTCAGATTTAATTTATGATGCTAAAGGAGACTTCTTATGTTTAGAGGAATCAGCCCAAGCCCTCTCCTTTCCCTAAAGGCGGTTGGATTGTTTAGACAAGCCGGGCGACTTCTAAAGCAGATGGGAGTCATGGGACAGCGCCTTGAGCACTTTGAGTAAATTGTGTGGTGTCGCGAGACTAGACTACGAGAATTACAGCTCTTGCGCATAACACCTTTCAATGGAAACACCTGCAAGTCGCAATTGTACTTTGTCAACTAAAGAAATATCGCTTTTATTTTGCGAAAAAGTGTAATGGAAACGCAGCTACTGATAGTGTGGATGATGGGGAGGATGAGCAGGTCCAGCCTCCACATCGTGAAGCAGGAACACGATGGGAGGACCAATCACTCTCAGACCACACATATGTCAAGAAGACAACTCTCTACCAGAACCTCCCTATGTGTGATCAAGGAACATGTGTGGCTCTGACTGCATTGTACACATCCCTGCTGAGGAACAACCAACTCTGTCTGCTCTACACAGGGTTGCCACTGGAAGGATTCCTTTATGTGTCTGAGGACCTTACAAAAGGGTACAGCAACACTTTTAAGCTGCATCCCTGCGACCAGCTCCTGATGACCCTAATGAAGCTGCGGTTAAATCTGGTTCAGGGAGACCGTTCTATTAATATATCCATGAGGGAGACCTAGCTGAAAGGTTTGGTGTGTCTCAGTCTGTGGTGAGCAAAGTGATTGCCGTCTGGCTTGACCGCATGGAGGAGAAAATGAGGTGTTACGTGCCATGGTTTCCCAGGGAGACGGTTCGTGCAACACTGCCTCAGTGCTTCAAAGAAGACTATCCACACACAACACTGCCTCAGTGCTTCAAAGAAGACTATCCACACACAACACTGCCTCAGTGCTTCAAAGAAGACTATCCACACACAACACTGCCTCAGTGCTTCAAAGAAGACTATCCACACACAACACTGCCTCAGTGCTTCAAAGAAGACTATCCACACACAACACTGCCTCAGTGCTTCAAAGAAGACTATCCACACACAACACTGCCTCAGTGCTTCAAAGAAGACTATCCACACACAACACTGCCTCAGTGCTTCAAAGAAGACTATCCACACACAACACTGCCTCAGTGCTTCAAAGAAGACTATCCACACACAACACTGCCTCAGTGCTTCAAAGAAGACTATCCACACACAACAATGCCTCAGTGCTTCAAAGAAGACTATCCACACACAGCACTGCCTCAGTGCTTCAAAGAAGACTATCCACACACAGCACTGCCTCAGTGCTTCAAAGAAGACTATCCACACACAACACTGCCTCAGTGCTTCAAAGAAGACTATCCACACACAACACTGCCTCAGTGCTTCAAAGAAGACTATCCACACACAGCATGCATGGTTGACTGTTCTGAGACTTCACTTCAGAAGGCGAGAAACCTTGATTCCAGAGGGGAATCATACAGCCACTACTACGGTCAGAACACTGTGAAATACACGGTCGCTATTGCACCCTGTGGACTTATAATGTACATTTCGCCAGCATACGGTGGAAGGTGCAGTGATAAATACATCACTACAAACTCTGGCTTCCTGGAAAACCTGCGCCCAGGAGATGAAGTGATGGCTGATAGAGGCTTTATCATCGAAGACCTGCTCTGTGAAAGAAAGGTCAAACTTGTCATCCCGGCCTTCACCAAGGGAGGCAAGCAGCTTTCAGAAGACACCAGCAACACGAGACGCATCGCAAACGTCCGCGTGCATGTTCAAAAGGTCTTAGTCAGGAGGAAAACCTTCACAATTATTTCCCATACAGTGCCTATTAAGCTTGCCGCTAAAATGGACACATTTTTGAGTGTGTGTAATTTTTTCCTCAGAATTTAACTTTTATTAAAGTATATCTTATTTTATCTTAGCACCAGGTTCCATAACATTAACGTTACAGTAAGATAAGATATACTTTAATAATCCCCATGGGAGAAATTTGGAAGGTAGCTGTCGGTGGCTAAAGCAGTTAGCTAATGTTAGAGCAATGATTGCTGTGGCTATTTTGATGCTGTTGGTTCAACTTCTGTTTCTCAGGTGAACTCGTATTAGCAGCAAAACAGCTACAGGAATCATTGTAACATTAGCTAACTGCCTTCTTCTTTTTCTTCTTCTTCTTCCTCCTCTTCCTCATCCTCTTTTTCACGTCTTCTCTGTCTGTAAAAGACAACTTTGTTGCATTGTGGTATACGGGAGCAATTGTAGGGTACCTCTTCTGTTCACTAGAAATCGCTGTGAATTGTGGGTATTTTCATTTTGTAGTGGACTATTATAGTGAATGAAATTAACCGTTGAGAATTCGAACACTAGAAAAAAATGGCGGACACGACTGTATTTAGTGCACTGTATTTTTCCGGCTGGCGCTCAGAGGCCTCATGAATAGTTGTCAGAGGCAACCATAGAAGCACAGTAAAATAATTGCAGGGCAGAGCGCCAAGATTCTGCCAGGGGCCTGAACAAGTGAGGACAGGGTCAGCGCTGGGCACACACAGGCTCAAACACACACACACACACACACACACACACACACACTCACACACACACACACACACACTCTCTCTCTCTCTCTCATACACGCACACACACACTACACTCACCCAAACACTCTCTCTCTCTCTCATACACACACACACACACACACACACACACACACACACACACACACTCACACACACACTCTCTCTCTCTCTCTCTCTCTCTCTCTCTAAAACACACACACACTCTCTCTCTCTCTCTCTCTCTCTCTCTCATACACACACACACACACACACACACACACTACACTCACCCAAACACACACACTCTCTCTCTCTCTCTCTCTCATACACACACACACTACACTCACCCAAACACACACACTCTCTCTCTCTCTCTCTCTCTCTCTCTCTCTCTCACACACACACACACACACACTACACTCACCCAAACATACACTCACTCTCTCTCTCTCTCTCTCTCTCTCTCTCTGTCTCTCTCACACACACACACACACGGTCTCCTAGGAGATGGTGGGTTCTGGGAAAAGTGGGAGAGAAGCAGTGTGTTCCTGCTGAGACTCCTTGGTGAAACACATGAACTCATTAACTCCAGAATCATCTACTCTGACTGTGAGCTCAAAGCACTTCACACTCCTCTCTCACTACGCACACTGTGTGTATGTGTGTGTGTGTGTGTGTGTGTGTGTGTGTGTGTGTGTGTGTGTGTGTGTGTGTGTGTGTGGTGTGTATGTGTATGCATACGTGTGTGTGTGTGGTGTGTATGCATTTGTGTGTGTGTGTGGTGTGTATGTGTATGCAAACGTGTGTGTGTGTGTGTGTGTGGTGTGTACGCATTCGTGTGTGTGTGTGTGTGTGTGTGTGTGTGTGTGTGTGTGTGGTGTGTATGCATACGTGTGTGTGTTTCATCCATTCCACCACCTTTCAGAACTCAGCATTAACAATGCATGTCCTGCTCTCACACACACACACACACACACACACACACACACACACACACACACACACACACACACACACACACAGACAGGCATACCCAACACACAGCATATTACCGTAGTCATAAATACTAACACCTCGCATATGAGCTCACACAGGGCCATATTCACGAAGGTGTAGAAGGGAATGTAGAACACGCTGCAGCGATGTGAGATCTACCCATCTACCCAGGGCCCCGTAGAGCCACACCACATCCCTTCAACCCTGCAGGGAGAGAGCCATTACCCACCAGCCCCCGCTGGCTGGGACTTATCTCTGTACTTGTCCCCGTCATATCGCAACACACACACACACACACACATTCGGGAATATTGTCTGGGGTGCGCCGATGGTAATGGAACAATCTGTCCAGACGACAGGGCCACAGTGGGGTCAGAATGATCCTCTTATTGAGTCAGCGGGGGAGCAGGGGTATATGTTGAGCTGAGGAGAGAGAGAAGAGATCTCAGCTGGGATACAAATGCTGGCCTGTCACCAGACTAGTTTCAGGTCATTTATACTAGCCTCTCTCTCTATCTCTGTTCCCCGAGCATGTAGGCTACACGCACACACACACGCACACACACACACACACACACACAGACACACACAGATTTATAATACTGCCTCCACAATGCTGGTCTACAGTCTCTGTCTTTAGGGCAGGATCCCAGGGTCAGTTGTCGGTCAGTAACTTCCTGCCCAGCGTTTATGCTCACCGGGTCACTGAACCATAGTTTGGGCTCCAGGACTTGAAGCTCAATCAGACAACTTGTTCATAGTTCAATATTCACCTTTACTTGCTATTAGTTTATGAATTGGCATTAGCAAGACCCCAAAATCATTTTCGTGACATGAGACTGCATGAGACCCTGTGAATTTAATTTTTTAGTATTTCGGTGTACTGGCTAGTACACTGGCGGGAAATCTTGTGGTGGAAACGGAAGTGACGCGTTTTGCGTGTCACAATATCAGGAAGACAACAAACACTTCGCCCTGCGAAAGAAAATCTACCTGCACATAAAAGAAAGAAGATCGGTATTTACCTGCATTGAAGCCATCCTTCCAGAAAGTAGCTACAATCTCCCAATCCAGTCTGTGCCACGCGCATTTATCATTTTTTCCCATCATTACAGCGAGTGAGTGGAGGATTGTGGGAAGCGTGGTTCTTAAAACACAGTGCTGATTTTATCACTACCAGCTGCACAATAAATAGCTATGCTAGCCTACAGTAGGTCTAAAACCAACTATTGGCCTGTTCTATATGAAGGCAGGTGAGTCATCTTAGCCCACCAGCGCATCTTGACAGTGGAGCAAAAAAAAGAACGCTCAGAGGCTCGCGGTCTGACATAAGCAGTCTGTGGGTGAACTTAGCTCGATATGGGTTACGATTAGAAATGAAACACATACAGGCCCTGAAAGGGCTCCAATATTGTTCTCCTAGCCCCCCAGAACCCACGTATTGAACTTGCCTCCATAGAGAATGAATGGGGACATTGATTTTGCTCCTGAGCCCCAAGTCTCAACTGAATGGTAGTGAATGGGCGGTTATTCTCCCTGCTTATAATAACACAGATCGACCCCAAACTGCTCAACCAGGCTAACTAGCTTCTGTAGGCCGGGTGGGATTGATTTTACTGACCTATAGATCGATGGGAAGATGACCTATGACATTTATAACCTAGGGGAAGATGACCTATGACATTTATAACCTATGGAAAGATGACCTATGACATTTATAACCTATGGGAAGATGGCCTATGACATTTATAACCTATGCACATCGTTTCATGTGGGATACCTAAATGAACGGGAGTTAGAGGAGCAGTCATACTCGTCTATAACGAGACAAAATCAGCTCAAAACAACTTGTGTTCGTGCTTACTGCATAGTTATAGTCCTTATATTTCACAACATACACGATATGGACACAAGTATTGGGACACCTACACATCACACCTACACATCACACCTACAGGAGCTGTTATGACCTCCCGTTCATAATGCATAGACATGAATATGGAGTTGATCTCCTCTTTGCAGCTATAACAGCTTCCACTCTTCTTCTACAAGATTGTGTGTGTGTGTGTGTGTGTGTGTGTGTGTGTGTGTGTGTGTGTGTGTGTGTGTGTGTCTGTGTCTGTGGGAATCTTTGCCCATTTTGGACCAACTCCATATTAATGCCTATGAATTTATAATGGGATGTCATAAAAGCTCCTGTAGGTGTAAGGTGTAGGTGTCCCAATGCTTTTGTCCATATCGTGTAAATCAGGTGACTCTTGTTGACTGTAGGTATAGTTGGATCATGTTAGATCACAGATGGAGGATGGCGAGGTCATATAGTAAAGTATGTGTCCAACCGTGACAAAGCTAGTCATGTCATTAGGCGGGAATCTGAGTGATTTGGTTGTAGAAGGCCAACCTGCGCTCATCTTCTTGTCTTTGTGCGTAGAGGCGTGTGCTTCAGGCACAATGAGTAGAGGCATTCTGAGATCCACAAGCACTGCCTGGGAATTTGCTTTTAACATTTCATTCAACAGCCGGGCATGCTGAGGATGTGGGGGGCGGGGGGGGGGGGAGCTGAGATGTAACTCCATCGTTGTGGCCGTGTTGTGACCGTGTTGTGGCCGTGTTGTGGCCGTGTTGTGGCCGTGTTGTGACCGTGTTGTGGCCGTGTTGTGACCGTGTTGTGACCGTGTTGTGGCCGTGTTGTGGCCGTGTTGTGGCCGTGTTGTGACCGTGTTGTGACCGTGTTGTGGCCGTGTTGTGGCCGTGTTGTGGCCGTGTTGTGACCGTGTTGTGGCCGTGTTGTGACCGTGTTGTGACCGTGTTGTGACCGTGTTGTGGCCGTGTTGTGGCCGTGTTGTGGCCGTGTTGTGGCCGTGTTGTGACCGTGTTGTGGCCGTGTTGTGACCGTGTTGTGACCGTGTTGTGACCGTGTTGTGGCCGTGTTGTGACCGTGTTGTGACCGTGTTGTGGCCGTGTTGTGACCGTGTTGTGACCGTGTTGTGACCGTGTTGTGACCGTGTTGTGACCGTGTTGTGGCCGTGTTGTGGCCGTGTTGTGACCGTGTTGTGGCCGTGTTGTGGCCGTGTTGTGGCCATGTTGTGACCGTGTTGTGACCGTGTTGTGGCCGTGTTGTGACCGTGTTGTGGCCGTGTTGTTGCTGGGTGTTAATGAGGAGAAGCTGTCAGAGGGAGAGGGGATAGATCACAGTAGCAGAATGTAATCACAGCTCAAGAGGGAGGGAGTGAGCCTGCCTCCCTCCTCGTCTCCCCTGTTCATTTCTCCCTCTCTCTCCCACCTCTTCAGCTTTTCCCTTCCTCCCTCCATCCCTCCATCCCTCCCTCCCTCCCTCCCTCCTCCCTCCCTCCCTCCCTCCCTCCATCCCTCCATCCATCCCTCCCTCCCTCCCTTCCTCCCTTCCTCCCTTCCTCCCTCCCTCCCCCCCTCCATCCATCCCTTCCTCCCTCCCCTCCTCCCTCCCTCCCTCCCTCCCTCCCTCCCTCCCTCCCTCCGTCCCTCCATCCATCCATCCCTCCCTCCCTTTTAGCTACTTTAAACAGAGGCCGGTGTTGTTCTGTATTGGAACTTCAAACAGACCCTATTTTTTCCCCACAGCCCCACGCGAGACGCAGAGCAGAGCTGTGGTCTACACTACTGATTCATAGAGCTGCGGTCTACACTACTGAGTCACAGAGCTGTGGTCTACACTACTGATTCACAGAGCTGTGGTCTACACTACTGATTCATAGAGCTGTGGTCTACACTACTGATTCACAGAGCTGTGGTCTACAGTACACTACTGATTCACAGAGCTGTGGTCTACACTACTGATTCACACAGCTGTGGTCTACACTACTGATTCATAGAGCTGTGGTCTACACTACTGATTCACACAGCTGTGGTCTACACTACTGATTCATAGAGCTGTGGTCTACACTACTGATTCATAGAGCTGTGGTCTACACTACTGATTCACAGAGCTGTGGTCTACACTACTGATTCACATCTGACAATCGTGGACGGTCAGCGAGGGCACGTCACGTGACCCACAGGCCCACTATGCCGCAGACCCCCCCCCCCCCCACCCGCAGAAGTCATGACAACCTCATCTTCCTTCCTTTAGTGTGAGGGTTTGGTTTTGGGACCCAGGCGCAACAGGAAAGGAGGAGGCAAGGAACGGTAAAGCCCGGAGGGGCGATTTAATAAGATCAAAAAGGGGGATGTGGTAGTCGTACAGCCGATGGTCAGGCAGGAGCGTGGTAGTCGTACAGGCGATGGTCAGGCAGGAGCGGGGTTGTCGTACAGGCGATGGTCAGGCAGGAGCGGGGTTGTCGTACAGGCGATGGTCAGGCAGGAGCGGGGTTGTCGTACAGGCGATGGTCAGGCAGGAGCGTTGTCGTACAGGCGATGTTCAGGCAGGAGCGGGGTTGTCGTACAGGCGATGGTCAGGCAGGAGCGGGGTCGTACAGGCGGTGGTCAGGCAGGAGCGGGGTAATCGTACAGACGTGGGTCAGGCAGGAACTGGAGAGATGAGGAGGGGAGGCAGGGTGAGTGAGAGTAATCACAAACGGGAACGGGAAAAAACACTACAAAATACGGGTAAGGAGATTGTAGGCTTAGGCTATACTTTACCACAAGAGTATTATGGTAAGATCTGGCGATGAGTGGAGTGTAGACCAGGTTTTTGTAGAGGTTGAAGGTGATTGCAGAACGAGGGACAGGTGTGGTGATGATAATTGGGAACCGGTGAGTAGAGCCGCGCCAGCGTCATCGTCGGAGACGAGCGCGCCGTTCTTGTCTTTGCGCACGGGCCGATGTGCTGGGCATGTCGGGATCCGATTCTTCGTCACCGGAGAGGGAGGAGACTGCCGAGTCCGCGGAGCTGGCCGGAGACGGGGAACGCCCGGCAGTGGGGGGAAACTCCGGAGAGCCAGAGCGTTGTATGCCCGGGCTGATGCGACGTGCGGTAGAGCGCGTAGAACGCCCCGAGCGCGCAGCGGGCCCAGAGGGGAGAGAGGGAGACGGTTGTGGAGGCGAGGGCATGCGAGCCGTAACAGGACCCCCCCCCCGAGGGGAGCCACCTGGCGACCGACCGGGGGCGTCAGGATGGGCCCGGTAGAAGTCCCGGAGGAGAGACGGGTCCATAATGAGCTGCCTGGAGATCCAGCTGCACTCCTCGGGGCCGTACCCCTCCCAATCCGCCAGGTATTGGAACCCCCGACCCCGGCGGCGCACCTTCAGCAGCCGCCGAACCGTCCACTGGGGATGCCCGTCGACCATCTGGGGAGGCGGAGGAGCTGGGGCAGAAGGCATGAGAGGACTCGAGGAGACAGGTTTGATCTTGGACACATGGAATACAGGGTGTACCCGCATGGAAGCAGGGAGCTTAAGACGTACCGCAGCCGGGTTCAGGACACGGTCGATCTCGAAGGGCCCAACGAAGCGCGGAGCCAGCTTCTTGGAGGGGACCTGGAGCGGAAGATCAGCAGTGGAGAGGTAGACACGTTGACCGGGCCGATACGCCGGAGCAGGAGTGCGGCGGCGGTTGGCACCGCGGCAGGAGCGCTCGTTGGAGCGGAGCAGGGCCCTGCGGACCTCCCTCCAGACACGGCGACAGCGGCTGAGGTGGGCCTGGACGGAGGGGACGGAGGCCTCCGACTCCTGGAGAGAGAACAGCGGGGGCTGGTACCCGAGGGATGACTCGAACGGAGACCTGCCAGTGGCAGCGCTGGTCAGGGCATTGAGGGAGTATTCGACCCAGGGTAGGTCCTTGCTCCAGGAGGTGGGGTGGAGAGCCGACACACAGCGGAGAGCGGACTCCAGGCTCTGGTTGGCCCGTTCGGCCTGGCCGTTGGTCTGCGGGTGGTAGCCAGAGGAGAGGCTGATGGTGGCGCCGATCTCCTTGCAGAAGGCCCTCCAGACCTGGGAGGTGAATTGAGGCCCACGGTCCGAGACAATGTCTCCGGGGAGACCGTGGAGCCGGTAGACATGTTGGACGAGGAGTTCAGCTGTCTCCGCAGAGGACGGGAGCTTGGGGAGCGCCACCAGATGGACCGCCTTGGAGAACCGGTCCACCACGGTGAGGATGACCGTGTTGCCCCTGGAGGGGGGAAGACCGGTGATGAAGTCCAGGGCGATGTGGGACCAGGGACGGCTGGGGACCGGGAGAGGACGCAGGAGGCCAGCCGGGGGCTGGTGGGACGCCTTGCTGCGGGAGCAGACGGGACAGGCGACCACAAACTCCCGGACGTCGGACCTCATGGAGGGCCACCAGAACCGTCGGCTCAGGAAGGAGAAGGTGCGGTGAACCCCGGGATGGCACGCAAACCGGCTGGCATGGCCCCACTGGAGCACCCGGGACCGGACCGAGTCAGGCACGAAGAGCCTGCGAGGAGGAACGTTGGCCGGACTGGGTTGGGCGCGTTGGGCCTGCCTCACCACTGCCTCGATGTTCATCGTGACCACCCCTATGACACGCGAGACCGGCAGGATGGACTCAGGCTCCGCGGGGGGCGCCTCGGGCGCGTGGAGGCGGGACAGCGCGTCGGCCTTGGCGTTGCGGGAGCCGGGCCGGAAGGTGAGGGTGAAATCAAACCTCCCGAGGAACTGGGACCACCGCGCCTGGCGGGAGTTGAGGCGCTTGGCCGCCCGGATGAAGGTCAGGTTCTTATGGTCTGACCAGACGAGGGTGGTGTGTTCGGCGCCCTCAAGCCAGTGGCGCCACTCCTCCAAGGCCCCTACCACCGCCAACAACTCTCTGTTCCCGATGTCGTAATTCACCTCCGCTGGGGAGAACCGGCGGGAGAGGAAGGCACAGGGGTGCAACTTCTGGTCCTTCCCTGACCGCTGGGACAGAACAGCACCGATGCCTGTGTCCGATGCGTCCACCTCGACCACGAACTGCCTGGAGGGGTCAGGATGGAGAAGGACCGGGGCGGTGGTGAAGCACTTCTTGAGCGCGGAGAAGGCAGCGCTGGCAGCCGGTGTCCAAACGAACGGACGCAGGGATGAGGTGAGGTGGGTGAGGGGAGCTGCTACCCGGCTGTAGTCCCGTATAAAACGGCGGTAAAAGTTGGCGAAGCCAAGGAAGCTCTGAAGTTGTCTCCGGGTCGTGGGTTGAGGCCATTCGACCACGGTCTTGATCTTGCGGGGGTCGGGTCGCGTCAGGCCTCCCTCCACAATGAGCCCCAGGAACTCCACTGACGAGGAGTGAAAAGTGCACTTCTCCGCCTTGATATATAGGCGGTTCTCCCGGAGACGCTGGATGACCATTCGGACATGCTGGACGTGCTCCTCAGCGCTCCTGGAGAATACCAGGATGTCGTCCAGGTAAAGGACCACAAAGACGTCCAGCATGTCCCTGAGCACGTCGTTCATCAGCGCCTGGAAGACGGCGGGGGCGTTGGTGAGGCCGAAGGGCATGACGAGGTACTCGTAGTGGCCACGGGAGGTCTTGAAGGCGGTCTTCCATTCGTCCCCCTCACGGATACGCACCAGGTGATAAGCGTTCCTGAGATCCAACTTGGTGAAGATGGTGGCACCGATGAGGGGCTCGAAGTTGGAGCTCATGAGGGGGAGTGGATATTTATTTTTAACCGTGATGTTATTGAGCAGCCTGTAGTCGATGCACGGCCTCAGATCTCCTCCCTTCTTCTTGACGAAGAAGAACCCCGCTGCCACCTGGGATCGAGATGGTCGGATGAGACCCTCGGCCAAGCACTCGGAGATGTAGGTGTCCATGGCTGCTTTCTCCGGGAGGGAGAGGTTGTAGAGACGACTGGCTGGGAGAGGGGCGCCAGGGTGGAGCTCGATGGCGCAGTCGTAGGGTCGATGAGGGGGGAGTGTGCGGGCGCGCTCCTTACTGAAGGCCTCTCCGAGGTCGTGGTACATCGAAGGGACCGTGGAGAGGTCCGGAGGAGCGGGACGGGGCCGGTCAACCCGAGTGGAGGTCTGAGCAGCTCGGAGGCAGCGGGCGTGGCAGGCGGTGCTCCAGCTGAGGATGTGCCCCGAGCTCCAGCAGACATGAGGGGTGTGGAGTTCCAGCCAGGGCCTTCCCAGGATGAACGGAGCGTCGGGAGAGTGGATGACAAAGGGGCGGATGTTCTCCACGTGGTTTCCCGAGGCTGTGAGGGTGAGGGGCAGGGTCCGGTGAGTAATGGGACCCATAGGATGGCCATCCAGAGCGAAGGCCGAGAGGGGCCTCTCCAGAGGGGAGATGGGGAGCGCCGCTTTGTGGGCGAACTGGACGTCCACGAAGCTCTCGTCAGCACCGGAGTCGATGAGAGCAGGGACGGAGAGCGTGTGCCCCTGCCAGGCGAGGGTGACAGTGAACCTGGCAGCACGGGTCCGGGATTGGGGATGGATAAGCCGGCTTACTCGGTACCCCCTGGCGAGTGAGCCTACTCTTTTTGCCGCCCTGGGAGGTGCAGAGGGACAGGAGTCGACGGCGTGCGCTGGGCTAGCGCAGTAAATGCACAGTCCGTTCTGTTCCCGGTGCTCACGCTCTGCAGGGGTCAGTCGGGTCCAACCCAGTTGCATGGGTTCCTCTCCAGCGGTGTTTGGGGGGGCGAGGGAGGCCGGGGCAGGCCGAGAGAGTCCAGCAGAGGGAGGCGGAGACGGTCTGGGTGCGCTGTGATGTTGGTGCGCCCGCTCGCGCCTGCGTTCCCGGTGGCGCTCGTCTAGGGCTATGGAGAGGGAGACGAGTTGGCTCAGGGTCGCTGGTCTGTCTCCTCCAGCCAGGCTGTCCTTCATGGCGTCCCCCAGGCCCCGTCGGAAGGCGCTGTACAGGGCAGACTCGTTCCAGGAGCAACGGGCAGCGAGGATGCGGAACTCCGTGGCGTAGTCCGCTACTGAGCTGGAACCCTGGGTGAGGGCGGAGAGAGCAGCGTCCGCGTCCTGTCCGTGGACGTCGTGGTCGAACACAGTCCTGAATTCTGCCACGAAGGCAGTGTAGTCCTGCATGTAGGCAGCTGCGCCTTCGCGACCCGCCATGACCCAGCGGCGAGCCCGTCCCGTGGTTAGGTTAGCGATGTAAGCTATGCGAGCTGACGCAGTGGAGTACATGCTTGGCTGGAGATCAAACACGTACTCACACTGCATGAGGAACTCCCGGCAGAGGGTGAATGTCCCGTCGTAGGGGGCCGGGGAGGCGAGATGGGGCTCCCGGTTTGGTGGAGCGGTGGGGTTCAGGAACGGAGCCAGGCGGGCACTGAGCGCGGTGACCAGGTCGGATACCTGCTGCAGTTGCTCAGCTTGGGTCCGTTGGAGGGCTTGGAGTGGTCCAGGAGGTGCAGGTCTCTCCTCCATGTTGGCTGGGTCCAAACTGGCCAGATCTTACTGTGAGGGTTTGGTTTTGGGACCCAGGCGCAACAGGAAAGGAGGAGGCAAGGAACGGTAAAGCCCGGAGGGGCGATTTAATAAGATCAAAAAGGGGGATGTGGTAGTCGTACAGCCGATGGTCAGGCAGGAGCGTGGTAGTCGTACAGGCGATGGTCAGGCAGGAGCGGGGTTGTCGTACAGGCGATGGTCAGGCAGGAGCGGGGTTGTCGTACAGGCGATGGTCAGGCAGGAGCGGGGTTGTCGTACAGGCGATGTTCAGGCAGGAGCGGGGTTGTCGTACAGGCGATGGTCAGGCAGGAGCGTTGTCGTACAGGCGATGTTCAGGCAGGAGCGGGGTTGTCGTACAGGCGATGGTCAGGCAGGAGCGGGGTCGTACAGGCGGTGGTCAGGCAGGAGCGGGGTAATCGTACAGACGTGGGTCAGGCAGGAACTGGAGAGATGAGGAGGGGAGGCAGGGTGAGTGAGAGTAATCACAAACGGGAACGGGAAAAAACACTACAAAATACGGGTAAGGAGATTGTAGGCTTAGGCTATACTTTACCACAAGAGTATTATGGTAAGATCTGGCGATGAGTGGAGTGTAGACCAGGTTTTTGTAGAGGTTGAAGGTGATTGCAGAACGAGGGACAGGTGTGGTGATGATAATTGGGAACCGGTGAGTAGAGCCGCGCCAGCGTCATCGTCGGAGACGAGCGCGCCGTTCTTGTCTTTGCGCACGGGCCGATGTGCTGGGCATGTCGGGATCCGATTCTTCGTCACCGGAGAGGGAGGAGACTGCCGAGTCCGCGGAGCTGGCCGGAGACGGGGAACGCCCGGCAGTGGGGGGAAACTCCGGAGAGCCAGAGCGTTGTATGCCCGGGCTGATGCGACGTGCGGTAGAGCGCGTAGAACGCCCCGAGCGCGCAGCGGGCCCAGAGGGGAGAGAGGGAGACGGTTGTGGAGGCGAGGGCATGCGAGCCGTAACACTTTAGTGTGCTATGCCAGAGCAATCGGCCAAAAACGGAGTGAATGTCACACATATGAACACAAATAAACGCATAAACTAAAGATATTGGCTGGGAAAAAAAAAATCTTCCCATGGACAGATTGAGCTCTGACGTCCGCGGATTTATGTAGTGACAACCGGTAGGTAACTTAGCCTATTTGCGTCTCCCACGGCAAAGCCAACCAAAGCCAGGGCCGGCCCGTCCATTAGGCAATAATACTCAATCGCCTAGGGCCCCGGAATGGTTATGGGGCCCCCCTATTGTTTTTGGTCAATAGGATTGGTTGTAAAGGTCCCAGAGCCATGAAACTTGGTGGGAGTGATGCTAGGGGCTAGAATAAGATAAGGCTAGAATATGTTATGGAGACCACACCCCCAAAATGCTGATTGGTCCATTGTTTTTAGTCAATGACTTTGACGATGAAGGTGCCAGAGCTACCAAACCTGGTTGGAGTGATGTAGGGGACCTATGGATCAAGTCCATGGTATAGAGGCCACGCCCCTGCAATGCTCTTTTTGGGGCGGCTGTAGCTCAGTTGGTAGAGCGGGTCGTTCAATGATCGAAGGGTCAGTGGTTCGAATCCCAGCTCCGACTGTCCACATGTCGAAGTGTCCTTGAGCAAGACACCTAACCCCTAATTGCTCCCAATGAGCAGGTTAGCGCCTTGCATGGCAGCTACCGCCATTGGTGGGTGAATGAGAGGCCATTGTAAAGCGCTTTGAGTGCCGCTAAGGTGGAAAAGCGCTATATAAGTGCAGTCCATTTACCATTTTTGGAATATGTGAATAAACAGCAGCTAACATTGCCATGTCTGCTTATATAATCTGTTTGACAGAATCCTCTCTGCAGGCACAGGCTAGTAGACTAACCCTAAATTCAGACGACTGAACACAGCCAACAGGGATGTTTGCACATGTTCTGAGATATTTCTGCTCCCATAAGGACCATGTATTTATTTGGACGACCATTGTCTCTTATAAATACAGAGTGTTCTCCCACACGTATGGTGATTGCCTCTCCACTCCGTAATGTTCAGGGCGCCGTGGTCTTCAATCCACATCCAATGCACTTGTCTTTCCTCCTGTTCGTTTAATGCCGAATGAAATATTCTAATTCAGCTTCTACCCAAATGCCGTCAACAAACCTGTCATTCCGTGCGTAAGCAGGACACCTGGTTTCTCATTCAGTCCAGTGAACTCGTGTCAGGAGAAAAGTTTATTACACTCAGGAGTGAAATGAATCCCTTCATTGTTTATTAGTGTGGCTGTCTGGCTCTCTCTGTCTCTCCCCGTCTCCCAAGGCCCCCCGGGCGTGTTAACTTGTCTCTCTCTGTCTCCCCCCGTCTCCCAAGGCCCCCCGGGCGTGTTAACTTGTCTCTCTCTGTCTCCCCCCGTCTCCCAAGGCCCCCCGGGCGTGTTAACTTGTCTCTCTCTGTCTCTCCCCGTCTCCCAAGGCCCCCCGGGCGTGTTAACTTGTCTCTCTCTGTCTCTCCCCGTCTCCCAAGGCCCCCCGGGCGTGTTAACTTGTCTCTCTCTGTCTCTCCCCGTCTCCCAAGGCCCCCCGGGCGTGTTAACTTGTCTCTCTCTGTCTCTCCCCGTCTCCCAAGGCCCCCCGGGCGTGTTAACTTGTCTCTCTCTGTCTCTCCCCGTCTCCCAAGGCCCCCCGGGCTGTTAACTTGTCTCTCTCTGTCTCTCCCCGTCTCCCAAGGCCCCCCGGGCGTGTTAACTTGTCTCTCTCTGTCTCCCCCCGTCTCCCAAGGCCCCCCGGGCGTGTTAACTTGTCTCTCTCTGTCTCCCCCCGTCTCCCAAGGCCCCCCGGGCGTGTTAACTTGTCTCTCTCTGTCTCCCCCCGTCTCCCAAGGCCCCCCGGGCGTGTTAACTTGTCTCTCTCTGTCTCTCCCCGTCTCCCAAGGCCCCCCGGGCGTGTTAACTTGTCTCTCTCTGTCTCTCCCCGTCTCCCAAGGCCCCCCGGGCGTGTTAACTTGTCTCTCTCTGTCTCCCCCCGTCTCCCAAGGCCCCCCGGGCGTGTTAACTTGTCTCTCTCTGTCTCCCCCCGTCTCCCAAGGCCCCCCGGGCGTGTTAACTTGTCTCTCTCTGTCTCTCCCCGTCTCCCAAGGCCCCCCGGGCGTGTTAACTTGTCTCTCTCTGTCTCCCCCCGTCTCCCAAGGCCCCCCGGGCGTGTTAACTTGTCTCTCTCTGTCTCTCCCCGTCTCCCAAGGCCCCCCGGGCTGTTAACTTGTGCTTCTTATTCAACACATCACTCTGTATTCTCTGTGCTGAGAGCCTGGGGTCCCAGCGGGCTGTTTGGACTGGACCAGAATATTGGGTTTGTTGTGCTCTTTACTCGTGTCCTGGGGAGATGGACACAAAACACCAGCCGGGAATTTCAATTTGTGGCAGGAAACCAAACTACAACAGGTACCCGACTAAAACAGCTGCCACCGTCACGCGGTCTCCCTGGGGTACAGGGACAGGGTACAGGGACAGGGTTCAGAACCAGAACCTGGGTGGGCTCTGTTGGGGGAGGGGGGTGGGGGGGGGGTGCATTCTACAAACAGACCTCGCCCCGTTTTACTCAGCCCCTCTCGAGGCCCACCCTCCCGACCCCAGCGACCCCAGCGACCCCCAGCGACCCCCAGCGACCCCCAGCGACCCCCAGCGACAGCTCTGCGCACACAAACAGACAAACTGCTTCCTTAGCGCATCAGGGATTGAGCATTGCTCTTCCCTCTC
>NC_140243.1:1297933-1325433 GCF_949987555.1 Borostomias antarcticus
CCTGAATGGGGATTCGCTCTCCAGACGCTCCTCTGCAATGAGGCGTGATGAGGGACGAGTGATGTCATCAGGAGGAGGTGCTCCCATCAGAGTGATGTCATGAGGAGGAGGTGCTCCCATCAGAGTGATGTCATGAGGAGGAGGTGCTCCCATCAGAGTGATGTCATGAGGAGGAGGTGCTCCCATCAGAGTGATGTCATGAGGAGGAGGTGCTCCCATCAGAGTGATGTCATGAGGAGGAGGTGCTCCCATCAGAGTGATGTCATGAGGAGGAGGTGCTCCCATCAGCACGTTCCCATCCCACCTGACCCGCGACAGTGCTCCCCGTGACCCACCCACTGGCTGCCTTAGTCCTGGTCAGTCAGGACCGACGCCCCCTGCCCCCTCCGTCCGAACGGAGCGATCAAAGAGGCGCAGGTGTGGCCAGGCCGCTGCACGGACCACGGAGAGCGCCATCGGAGAGCGCCATCGGAGAGCGCCATCGGAGAGCGCCATCGCGCCATCGGGACCAACATGTGGACGTTGACTTTGCGTTAAACCCAGTTTTGGAGCAGGAAATGGAAGCAGTGTGAAGGAAAATGCTGTGCATTGCTGAACATGTTTGTTGTAAAGGTTTTGAAAGTGCGCATGTGAAAGTTGACTTATGCTAACAAAGGAATTAGATTGGTTTTATTTTGATATACGTACATTTCAGTAATAGAATCTTAGGGAAGAAAATTATATTTAGTTATTTGATTGATTTTTACATGCATTATATTTTTCATTGATTCATTATTGTAATTATTGTATATTCAGAAGCTGGTAAATGGAATTTCATTACTCCATGGTGAATGAAGGAAACAGATGATTGCACATTAAGTCTAGTTTGTATTGAGGGAGTGAGCTATGCACACAACTCTTTATAATTCTTTTATAAGTATTCTACTTTTCATTACTGAAATCACTTTCAATACCATGAGTTTTTTATTGTTTTATATGTGAGTCTTTTTAACTGTGGGGGGAAACTAACTCTCTCTTCTCTCAAGTGTTAAAGATGGAGAACCCGTCAAGCCTCGTCGTGTGTTAGTGGATCAGAAGGATCCGAGTCTCCTCTTTGTCAGCTTGGCTCTTTTCCTCAGAACAGAGGACTTGTCTATTTTGGGCACATCCTGTGTTCTGTTATTTCATTCCCTCATGCATAACCATGGCAACTTCTATCACACTGATATCCAGCATGATATCCTGTTTCAATCCACAATCCTGGAAAGTTTGGTGTCAGAATTTTGTTTTGAGTTCGTTTGTTGTTCAATTCAATTGCAATCACTCCTTTAGTTTTCGTCCTGACCTCCAAATATGCTGTAACAGTTGCTTGTGAAAGTGTTGCGTTGTTCTATGTGCCATCGTCAGTGATACAGTATGTAGGGTCACATAGAGAAACTGTCTACAGAGAACCAAAACAAAGGGACTAAGCTGCAGTATTCATCTCTTCTGACCGAGCTCATGTGAGGCCCTTGTCCTGGGCGCACACCTGTGTGTTTTGTTGGGATGTTATTATGTCCTCTGACAGTCCCTGTGGGACCTGGGGAGGCGGAGTATGCAAATTAGACTCATTTAATTACTGTAGTACAGATCAAGCGTCAACAGCCAATCAGTTCAGGCAAATTCGTGATTAATAATTTAAACATTCATTTCTTCTGCAAGAAGTTTCTAGGTTTCCTCATGCGTAATAAATTCTGTCAAACCTCTGGAATCCTTGATGTGGTCGTCTTTGTTCACTCAGAGCTCGCACTGTCAAAGTCAAATTTACAAGAGTGTCTCTCCATTGCTTGTATGTGTGTCTTATGCTTCCTCAGCCTTGGCTGGTATTCAGTCAAATATATTGGTAATGCTGATGTAGTAGTCATGACCAAAAGAACGAGATCACGGATACAAGCGGCCGAAATGTGTTTTCTCCGGAGGGTGGCTGGGGTCTCCCTGAGAGATCGGGTGAGAAGTTCAGTCATCCGGGAGAGACTCGGAGTAGAGCCGCTGCTCCTTTGCGTCGAAAGGAGCCAGTTGAGGTGGTTCGGGCATCTAGTGAGGATGCCTCCTGGGCGCCTCCCTAGGGAGGTGTTCCAGGCGTGTCCGGCTGGGAGGAGGCCGCGGGGTAGACCCAGGACTAGGTGGCGGGACTAGACCCAGGACTAGGTGGCGGGACTACATCTCTGCACTGGCCTGTGAGCGGTTAAAGATTCCCCAGGCAGAGCTGGTTGATGCTGCTAGGGAAAGGGATGTCTGGGGCCCCCTGCTGGAGCTGCTGCCTCCGCGACCCGACCCTGGATAAGCAGATGAAGATGGATGGATGGATGGATGATGTGGTGTGGAAGAGCCCCCTGAGGTCAGAGGTCAGTGGTGTGTCCGGCTGCTCCAGGCCCAGGACAGGACCGTCTGTCTAGAAGGCCAGCCTCCCGGGAGGGTGGGTATGAGAAGACGGAACTCAAGAGGCCTCGGTCTCCTCAACACATTTCCACACTTTGTTGGATCATTCTCTGAATAAAAATATTTAAAAGGTTATCAAGGCAGTGCTGTAGGTAATAGAATAGAAAGTTTAATTTGCCATATGTCACCAGTAGAGGTACAGTACAGGTACAGTACGAGGGCAGGAAGTGGGATTGACAGACTGGTCCAGAGGAGCCAGGAGGGAGGGGGAGTTCTTAAAGGAGTAGTAAAGGAGTAGTAAAGGGAAATGCATGTTTAGCCCTGTTTTAAGGTTACTTATGATCATATACAATGGTTCAGATCAAAACGTTGACAAAACTAGCACTTTTGAGAAAGTCTGATAATTGCTCTACCACCGTTTAGGTCATACAATGGATGTGGATGGGCACCGTGAAAAATCATTCAAAAAACTAACTCTCAATTTCAAAGACGAGGCTCAACCATCGACTGGGAGCTCTTTGTCAGCTGCGACAACGTCTGCGGGCCTCACTTTGTAGTTGGTGATGGTCTGTAGGCCCTGATACCTGCACCTGCTGTCCTGGTTCTCCTCTAGTACTTGTTGGCCCCTGTGATGGCCCTCTCCAGGGAGGATCTGTTGTGATGGCCCTCTCCAGGGAGGATCTGTTGTGATGGCCCTCTCCAGGGAGGATCTGCGGTGATGTCCCTCTCCAGGGAGGATCTGCGGTGCTTGACCAGTCCTCCTTTCCTTCATCTTTGTCCTGTCTTTGTCCATCCAGGGTCTCTGGTTGGGGAACACCTTGGATGTCCTGCTGGGGATGCAGTCCCTGACGTGGTTGATGGTAGATTGTAAGTAAGGAAGCTTTATTTCTATAGCGCTCTTCACAGCACGGATGCACAGAGTGCTTTACAGTAATAAATTAAAAGGGCAGTACATTGTGCCCATCCTTTCAGGTCCAGGGTGGATGTTTTGAAGTCATTCCCGTCTGTATTGTCCATGTTTACTGGCTGTCTTCCCTGGTTCTCCTCAACCATATCTGATTGGATCTGAGGGTGGGAGGAGCCATCTTCAGGCAGGAAGTAGTAGCCCAGAGTCGTGGTCTGGCGCCTAAGTGTGCGGTAGGCCCCCTCGATGCTGGTGTAGCAATGATCCAGTGTTTGGTCTTCCTGGTTGCACAGGATACATGCAAAAAAAAAGTGCTTTGGTAGCACTTTTTTGAGGTTGTAGTGAAGTCTATTCTCATTTTTTGTGATGGATCATTTGGCAACAGTCACCATATTAAAACAAATGATTTTTAAAAATATTTCTTAATGTGCATACCAGATCTTAAGTAATAACAAACTAGACGAACTCGAAAACATGACCTCTCGCTCTGCCCTGTCGCTGGGGCGGAGGTAATATCAGTCACTGGACATGAAGTCTGAAAGTTAAAGTGCAAACAGAAGCAGAACTCTAAACGCTGAATGGACGACACCTCAGCTGAACCGAGCCAGAACTAATGAGCTCTCGGATAACTGGGAGATTAAATGAAATGAATAATTAGCTAATAATTACATTCCTTGCAATTGTACAACAGCAGCAAACTTAGTGGGAGGTCATCCAAGGAGCGAATAATCTGTCATGCATATTTCATCCCTTCCTTCATTTGAACTGGCAGCCTGTGAATTCCTCATCAATACTGGCCCTTTTACATAAACATGAGGATTAGATTCTGCTTCTTATATCAGGATGACATGAGCCAAGTCAGGTAGTGAATCCCAGCGGTCGGCTTGCATGAGAAGCCTTGCATGAGAAGCCTTGCATGAGAAGCCTTGCATGAGAAGCCTTGCATGAGAAGCCTCGCATGAGAAGCCTTGCATGAGAAGCCTCGCATGAGAAGCCTCGCATGAGAAGCCTTGCATGAGAAGCCTCGCATGAGAAGCCTTGCATGAGAAGCCTTGCATGAGAACCCTCGCATGAGAAGCCTTGCATGAGTCAGCCAATTTCATACTGATATAAGTAACAATGGGATCACAGACATATACTTCTGCTATCCTGGCTTAGATGAAAAAAACACAGTCAGAGGTGTGATACCACATTGTGTGCACCGTGTGTGTGTGTGTGTGTGTGTGTGTGTGTGTGTGTGTAGGGGTCAGGTCATGCTTGCCTGGTCCTACTAATGCCGGGTGTCCCGGGGACATATTTCTGTGTCATTCCCAAACAAACGATGACCGGGGGACCCGCCTGACCCGCCCATATCCCAGAGGCTGCTGGATGAATTATATATGATATTATATTTCATCTGACCTGCAGTCCTAGAAGCTCCGGATCATTCTGACTGTTCAGAGGGGTCAGTTGTTACGGTGCTCTGTCCTGTCCCATTCATAATTCATCAGCTGGTTCTGGTCCTGTGTGTGTGTGTGTGTGTGTGTGTGTGTGTGGGGGGGGGGGGGTTCTTTATGATGCCAGAGCCAGGTGAACTCCGACAGACAGCTGAGCTGAGAGGTTGGAGGCGGCTTGCTCCGGTGGTCATCTCTACCCCCCCCCCCCCCCCCTGTGGTCCAGTCTCCCAGCCCAGCAGGGCAGCGCTCCTCCATGCCTATAGGCTGATCCTCTCTCCTCCAGCCCTACAGGCTGATCCTCTCTCCTACAGGCTGATCCTCTCTCCTCCATGCCTACGGGCTGATCCTCTCTCCTACAGGCTGATCTCTCTCCTACAGGCTGATGCTCTCTCCTCCATGCCTACAGGCTGATCCTCTCTCCTCCATACCTACAGGCTGATCTCTCTCCTACAGGCTGATCCTCTCTCCCCCATACCTACAGGCTGATCTCTCTCCTCCATGCCTACAGGCTGATCCTCTCTCCTCCATGCTTACAGGCTGATCTCTCTCCTCCATGCCTACAGGCTGATCCTCTCTCCTCCATGCCTACAGGCTGATCCTCTCTCCTCCATGCCTACAGGCTGATCTCTCTCCTCCAGCCCTACAGGCTGATCTCTCTCCTCCATGCCTACGGGCTGATCTCTCTCCTCCAGCCCTACAGGCTGATCTCTCTCCTCCAGCCCTACAGGCTGATCTCTCTCCTCCATGCCTACAGGCTGATCCTCTCTCCTCCAGCCCTACAGGCTGATCTCTCTCCTACAGGCTGATCCTCTCTCCTCCATGCCTACGGGCTGATCCTCTCTCCTCCATGCCTACAGGCTGATCCTCTCTCCTCCATGCTTACAGGCTGATCCACTCTCCTACAGGCTGATCCTCTCTCCTACAGGCTGATCCTCTCTCCCCCAGCCCTACAGGCTGATCCTCTCTCCTCCAGCACACGCCACCGTGCGTCAGTCACTACCGGAGAGGCTGAGTGGAGATTTCAGGTTCATCGATCAAAGGCAACCGGGGGAGGGGAGAGTTTGGTTTCTGGTGTGTGTATGTGTGTGTGTGTGTGTGTGTGTGTGTGTGTGTGTGACGGGCTGGGGGCGGTGTAGCATTCCTTCTTACCTCATCCACCCACCCACCCATCCGTCCGTCCGTCCGTTGGGGCCCACTGCAGCGGTGCTACTCAGCCCAGACAAGGGCTCCTTTATGGGGACGGCCGTAAAGTCGGAGCCCATAAACAGGATGGACGCGCCAGCATTCACAGGGACGATACGACCAGGGCCTTCTGGGGCGGCTGTGGAATGCAGCAGGGGATCGGTCCTCTTACTGCCCAGTAACAACGCTGACCTTCAGGCTGGACACACACACACACCCCCCCGGGGAGCTTCTCACTAACTACTAGTTAAGAGCGACACACTAGCCTCAGTACCCCTCACTCCGTCCCCATGGGCCTGGTGGAAGGGAGCAGATATTCTCAGTACTGGAACCGTCCAGCCCAGCCTTTGATTATGAACAACATGAAGATGTGTCCCGTTAACCGGCTTTATGATCCTGAACTGTAAAATCCAAATGCAAATTCTGTCCCTTCAATCCTGCGTCACTCGTCTCCTGCACGAGTCGCCTCCTTCAGACTCACGAGTTTGAAGCGCTCCTTCCCGCGCTTGTAGAAAGGCTTGATTAAAAACATAATGAGGAAACAATTTATCACCGACTGACAGAAATCAATGCAGCGCTTGTTAGATGATGATGAATGGTGTGCTTGGGGGGGGGGGGGGGGGGGTATATTCTGGCGAGGCAACGGTGGTGGATGGTGGCTGATCTGATCGATAGAGAAACAACTGACAGATGTATTCATCAGCGTTTGGCAAGTTGTGCTGTTTGACTGCGCTGACCCCTAGTGGTACCAATAAGCTATTGCACTCCAATATATTAAGTCTATTCTAACTAAACATTCTTCCAACACAAACATGAGAGACTTAAAGGGAGCCTTACCGTGTCATTTTACAATGTACGTACATATCAGGGTCATGTATTGGCGAGAGAACACAGGAACAACCAATAATGAAACACAAACATAGTTTCAACATTTCAAGTACAGTGTTTTTTTTATTGTCAGATATGCAAACAGAAACATAAATACCATCACTCATTCAGTCAGAGTGACGTGAGACTCTCACATAGACACGGGTTTACCTGTCACAACATGTGCCTTTGATAACTGTGCATTTATTTCCCAATTGATTTCATTGGAGTGGAGGGACTTTGAGAACAAAAAAACGTTTTTTACATTCAAGTCTGTTTCCTCCTCCTCTGTAACATTGTCAAACGGAGGACAGGCAGTGGCATGGCTGTCACACAGCGGGTTCACATCCTTCACCAGACCACACCCACCCCCTCCCTACCCTGGTCCAACCAACCCCTCCCTAGGACCAACCCACCCCCTCCCTACCCTGGTCTAACCCACCCCTCCCTACCCTGGTCTAACCCACCCCTCCCTACCCTGGTCTAACCCACCCCTCCCTACCCTGGTCTAACCCACCCCTCCCTACCCTGGTCCAACCCACCCCCTCCCTACCCTGGTCTAACCCACCCCTCCCTAGGACCAACCCACCCCCTCCCTACCCTGGTCTAACCCACCCCTCCCTACCCTGGTCCAACCCACCCCTCCCTCCCCAGGGAAGACTTCAAACCAGGACAGTGGTTGAAAAACGGGGGAAAACGATGATTGTCGGAAGTTAACGTAATACAACTGGACAATAATTGGGAGACGATTTCCATGACAAAATGTCAATGAGGAAAAGTCTGCGTCATCTTTTGTGGTTTCTGGTTCTTGGGCGTACTGTAAGGTTCATGGTTCTTGGGCGTACTGTAAGGTTCATGGTTCTTGGGCGTACTGTAAGGTTCATGGTTCTTGGGCGTACTGTAAGGTTCATGGTTCTTGGGCGTACTGTAAGGTTCATGGTTCTTGGGCGTACTGTAAGTCAGACAGCCTGACCTGTCGTTCAGCTCAACCATGCCTCTGGGAAACCTCAGCCCTACAGCTGTTTGCTGGTGTTTAAGGGCTGGTTCATTGTAGGTGACCATCATAGTCCTACTACGGATAGTAGCTTGGGACAATGCACTCTGCTGATACAGTAGCTCTTCGTCTGTCAGACTGTAGAAGAGGAACTCTAGCAGCATCAGTTCAGGAACAGGAAGACGGTGCTCACAGACACCAATAACAAAAGAACTGCACCTACACACACGCGTGCACACACACACACACACACACGCGTGCACACACACACACACACACACACACACGCACAACCTTTCCACTGCCATGAACCTTTGACTTCAACAGTGTTGCTGCAGTGACAAGACTGATTTCTAATGACAGGGAGAGAGAGAGAGAGAGAGAGAGAGAGAGAGAGAGAATGTGACCTTTTCTCTGGCGTGTTGCCTTGTCCTCTCTCAGGTGGATGAACCCTCCCTCTCTCTCATTCTGTGTGTTCTGAACCACGCCGGCCTCCCTGTGATCAGACTGACTCTGCATATCAAACCTCCTCAGTCACGCTGACGGCCTGGAGGCCTGGGCAGAGACAGGGCATAGGTCAAAGGTTAAATAGGGATAAGGGTGTCTCCGGGACCAGACAGAGGAAGACTGGGAGTCTCTCAAACTCACACTCACTCACACACACACACACACACACACACACACACGCTCTGATTGTTCAGTAGTGTCTGCTCACGAAGCTGTTTGAAGTGGTTTAATCAGACCCTCAGTATTCAATCACCAGAGTGTTGGACAGTCGACACACAGGAGGTGCTCAGTGACATTCTCACACTCATTCATCTAATAAACAAACAGATTCCAACATGTCACCAGGCTTTTCACAGGGCAGGAATTGGAACGATCATATTATTAAATTGCTTTGTATGCAACACAAATGCATAGAAGGAAGGGTACATTCTCTCTGACAGGTGGCGCTGTAGCTCTCTCCCTCTCTCTCCCTCTCCCCCTCTCTCTCTCCCTCTCTCTCCCTCTCCCCCTCTCTCTCTCTCTCTCTCTCTCTCCCTCTCTCCCTCTCTCTCTCTCTCCCTCCCTCCCTCCCTCCCTCCCTCTCTCTCTCTCTCCCTCCCTCTCTCCCTCTCTCCCTCTCTCCCTCTCTCTCTCTCTCCCTCTCCCCCTCCCTCTCTCTCGTTGGACAGGCTTTTCCTGCTCTGCATAGTGATCATAGTTTCATTGTAGCAGAAACCTGTTTTGGCGCCGGCACAGTGACTGAATCTGGACTATTTCAAATGTATCACATCAGGTGATCAAACGGATAATACGGGAGTAGTACCGGGTCACCGGAGCAGGATAATACGGGAGTAGTACCGGGTCACCAGAGCAGGATGATACGGGAGTAGTACCGGGTCACCAGAGCAGGATAATACGGGAGTAGTACCGGGTCACCAGAGCAGGATGATACGGGAGTAGTACCGGGTCACCAGAGCAGGATAATACGGGAGTAGTACCGGGTCACCGGAGCAGTGCTTCAGATGATCACACATCCATAGAGACATGTAGAGTCAGCTCCAATCCCCAGCTAACCTGACAGATGCACAAATTGTCGTCGTCACATAAACACGAATAGCCACAACGACTGTAAATTAACATAGGAAAATAATAATAATATTAACTTTATTATTGAACTCACACACACATACATATAATACCCCCTTCACCAACTTAACGCAGAGGTCTCAGTGGCTATCATTTCACATTTCGGCAGGACGTTGTCAGTATTGCGTGCGTCTATGAAACAGGATGTGTCCTCTGGGCTAGGCCCAGACACGCCCAAACTGGGCTCATCACAGGCTAGGCCCAGACACGCCCAAACTGGGCTCATCACAGGCTTGGCCCAGACACGCCCAAACTGGGCTCATCACAGGCTAGGCCCAGACACGCCCAAACTGGGCTCATCACAGGCTTGGCCCAGACACGACCAAACTGGGCTCATCACAGGCTAGGCCCAGACACGACCAAACTGGGCTCATCACAGTCTATCAGCAACGCTCTTTGAACAGTAGCTCTTTTCAATGCTCCTAATGAAAAATCGTGGGTCTAGAGACTGGCAGTGCATAATGTGCCTTTAGGCCTTCCAACCAGCTACTTCCTGCTTCTACTGTGTGTGTACAGATCTGACAGCGTCTGGATAGGGCTAAGCAACCTGGTGATGTCACTCCCCCTCCCGTCCAATAGGCTGGCTAGAAACTCTAACAGCCTGGAGAGGCAGAGTGTGAGATCAGGTCAGTTTAGGAGAAGAGGTCCAGGAGGTTTGCTCTAGGAGGAGTGTCTGGCCCTGCGTAGGGTTGCCTGGCTTGTATTACCTATAGGGGACCTAGGCATGGCAGGGGGACAGGGACAGGCTTCACCCCCCCCCCCCCCACACACACACACACACACACACACACACACACACACACACACACACACACACACACACACACACACACACAGAGAGAGAACAAGTCATGAGTGTCAGTAGGTGACCTAACCTCAGTGTATGCACTGCAGACACACACACACATGCACACACACACACACACACACATGCACACGCGCAGACAACTATCAAATCTGGGTTAAGTCTGTATTCTCACCGTAATCAAAAACACCTTGAGCGGTCTGACTCTCTAATCTGACTCTCTAGTCTGACTCTCCATCTTAGCCAACCAGGAGATATTTGACGGAGGAGGGAAGGAAGGAAGGAGAGATGCACTAGTTTCAAAACGATGAAAGACATCGACAGGGAAATGCAAGCGTACCACTGTCATCCCCTAGTGTTTGATCAAGATCAGGAAGAAGGATCATACGTATTATGTTATAATAACCCACTGGGAGAGGTGAGGGGTGTAGGATCATATGTATGATGTTATAATAACCCACTGGGAGAGGCGAGGGGTGTAGGATCATATGTATGATGTTATAATAACCCACTGGGAGAGGCGAGGGGTGTAGGATCATATGTATGATGTTATAATAACCCACTGGGAGAGGCGAGGGACGTAGCGTACTGAGTCACTGGTGCCCACAGAGCACGGCAGGTTCACCACACACTGTAAACTCTGGACTTCTAGAGAGTGCTGAGATGCCAAATAATGTGTGTGTGCTATATCTATCACAGCTCTGTGTGTTCAGAGTCAGGCCTGGGCGACATGGCTGGCTGACAAAATAGCAAATATGCAAAGTTAGCAAATATGCAAAGAGTTTTGATATTGCCAATGGAACAGCAACAACCAGCAACGGTTGTTTGTCATCTCGCTGCTTTTGTTGCTTTGTACTGTCGGTCGCTTGTGAACGCCCTTCTCAAAAAGCACAGGGCGCTCCACAGGAAATGGGTTCGGAGGCATATAATAGAGCATACAAAAATATGTGGTTTTGATGTACCATGGCTGAATGAAAGTGCTCTCGTGGTCTAATGGAGAACAGCTCAGAACGCAGCATGGTTCTACACATAGAACAGCAGGCCACTGGTGATTTAAAGTGGTACCATTTGAATTCAAGTTTTAAGTGATGGACAAAACCATAAATATAAAAATATGTCTTTGTTTGGTAACTTTGGACGAGAGAAATTGTAGCTTTTACACTTTTCCTGTGGTGCTCATGAACTCGACCCCTCGCTTCATTCTCTGTGAAAGGAGGGAGTCAGCAGAAGGACAATGATTACATGTTCATTAAATGGTTGAATGAAACACCCATCAGTGCATGTGAAATACAGGCCGTTATTCAATCAACACTGGAAACTGTGGTCAACTGAGACGACACCACCACAGCGTAGCGCTATTCTGCCAGTTTCAACGAATAAACGTCTTTGATCGTTTCAACAGGAAACCCTGTAACCAATGTTGACTGACTCAAACCAATACTGTCCCTCGCGCTGTTTGTGCTCTGCAAAGACGCCGGCCTGTCCAGACTTATGCTACACACAATTAAAGCTACCGTACACAATGAGCTACGTCTGTCCCCAGTCTGCCAGACAGACCGTACGCTGGACATACACATTACTACTGGGGTCAACCTAGCCGCTAAAGGAGGGGTCGCTCACTCCGAACCCACTGAGACGAGCAGCGAGAGCAGAGCTGGAGAGAAGGTTTCCCTCTACAGAGCTTTGAATAGTGCATACAGGAATACATCGAGGCCTACATGTGAAAGCAGATGGCGTTGTTGTGAGTGTTTGAGATGGTGTCGACCCGTAACAGCCCTGCGTTCAGCACCCTGTAGCATGAGAGAGGGAATCTACGGTGTTCATCTTGAAAGCACATTATCCTGGGAGAGGAACCATCGTGCTACAGTGTGAGAAGCGCTCAGTAAAGCTGGGCCTGTGCTCTTAGGATGACTGTGTGTGTGCGTGTGCGTGTGTGTGTGTGTGTGTGCGTGGTGGTGTGTGCATGTGTGTGTGCGTGTGTGTGTGTGTGTGTGTGTGTCCACGTGTGTGTGTGTGGTGGTATGTGTGTGTGTGTGTGTGTGTGCGTGTGCTGGTATGTGCGTGTCTTCACTGGACAGTCTGGTACAGGTATCCTCTTTTGTAAGCGCTCAGAGGGTAAAAGGTCGCCACCACAAACTTCCCGTCGAAGGTCCGGCCCGTCAGCAGCCTCTGGGCCTCTTTGGAGTCGCTGGCGTTTGCATATTCCACAAAGACCTGGGGAGGAGGACACACACACGTGGGCGGGGGTCAGGAGAGGTCGGCCTGAGCCCAGCTGTAAATGGTAAATGGACTGCACTTATATAGCGCTTTTCCACCTTAGCAGCACTTAAAGCGCTTTACAATGGCCTCTCATTCACCCATTCACACACACATTCACACACCAATGGCGTTAGCTGCCATGCAAGGTGCTAACCTGCTCATTGGGAGCAATTTGGGGTTAGGTGTCTTGCTCAAGGACACTTCGACATGTGGACAGTCAGAGCTGGGATTCGAACCACTGACCCTTCGATCGTTGAACGACCCGCTCTACCAACTGAGCTACAGCCGCCCCCTGTGTGTGGGGGGCTGGGGGTCTCTTACCTGGCCTTTCCCCGGGTTCTCCTTGGGGATGAGCAGAGACACCACGGAGCCGTACTTCTGGCACTCCTCTTTCATGTCATCCAAGATGTCTGCCCAAAGAGCACACGACAGACGGCGGTTAAGTCCGGGTAACGCGGCGGCGTGGACATGAGACGGCGGTACGGAGTCGGTCAGAGGTTGTCCCTACCTTCGTACTCCTCCTCGTTGTACAGGTGGCTGTCGTCGATGAGGTTGAGCAGACGCAGGACGGGAGAGGGCAGCAGAACCAAGTCCTCAATGTGAGGAGCTGAGACACACACACACACACAGATACACACAGATACACACACAGACACACACACAGTGACACACACAGATACACACACAGATACACACACAGTCCAGTACAAAGTCCACCCCGTGAACAGGTGAACACCTAGTTCTAGCAGGCTGATATGTTCATATTATCATATCAATAAAGAATCTCACTATCGATAAATGTCAAATCACTTTCTGATGCTGTGACATAGTAAACGTACAAGTAGAGTCGGGCGGGGCTGTGTAAACATCACAAAACAATAAACACCTGTCAGCTGGAGGAATGTGACCAGGGTGTGTGTTTGAGTGTGTGTTTGTGTTTGAGTGTGTGTGTGTGTGTGTTCAGGTGTGTGTTCGGGTGTGTGTTTGGGTGTGTGTTCAGGTGTGTGTTTGAGTGTGTGTTTGGGTGTGTGTTCAGGTGTGTGTTCAGGTGTGTGTTTGGGTGTGTGTTCAGGTGTGTGTGTGTGTGTGTGTGTCTGGGTGTGTGTTTGGGTGTGTGTGTGTGTGTGTGTTCAGGTGTGTGTTTGAGTGTGTGTTCAGGTGTGTTAAGGTGTGTGTTTGGGTGTGTGTGTGTGTGTGTGTGTGTGTGTGTTTGGGTGTGTGTGTGTGTGTGTGTGTTCAGGTGTGTGTTTGGGTGTGTGTTCAGGTGTGTGTGTGTGTGTGTTTGGGTGTGTGTGTGTGTTCAGGTGTGTGTTTGGGTGTGTGTTCAGGTGTGTGTGTTCAGGTGTGTGTGTGTGTGTGTGTTCAGGTGTGTGTGTGTGTTTGGGTGTGTGTTTGAGTGTGTGTTTGGGTGTGTGTTCAGGTGTGTGTGTGTGTGTGTGTGTGTGTGTGTGTGTGTTTGGGTGTGTGTTCGGGTGTGTGTGTTCAGGTGTGTGTTCAGGTGTGTGTGTGTGTGTGTTCGGGTGTGTGTGTTTGGGTGTGTGTTTGGGTGTGTGTGTGTGTGTGTGTGTGTTTGGGTGTGTGTTCGTGTGTGTGTTCAGGTGTGTGTTCAGGTGTGTGTTCGGGTGTGTGTTCGGGTGTGTGTTCGGGTGTGTGTTCGGGTGTGTGTGTGTGTGTGTCTGGGTGTGTGTTTGGGTGTGTGTTTGGGTGTGTGTTCGGGTGTGTGTGTGTGTGTGTGTTCAGGTGTGGGTTTGATTGTGTGTTCAGGTGTGTGTTCAGGTGTGTGTTTGGGTGTGTGTTCAGGTGTGTGTTCAGGTGTGTGTGTGTGTTTGGGTGTGTGTTTGAGTGTGTGTTCAGGTGTGTGTGTTCCTTACCAAAGGGAATGCTGAAGAAGGGTCTGGCCAGGGCCGTCTCAGCGGTGTGTCTGTGCTTGGGGGAGGGGTGGAGCATACTAGGGGGGCAAAGTATAATACTTCAGTCCTTGTGCTTGGGGGAGGGGTGGAGCATACTAGGGGGCAAAAGTATAATACTTCAGTCCGTGTCAAAATGATTAATAGTGCAATATTTCCTCAGCTGTGCCCTGCGGTGTGTGAGGTGGGTTCATGGTTCTGTCACGGCCCCCCAGCTCCAGAACCACTGACTGGGTTAATCACTGTCTGGGACCCGGAGCAGAACCACACCGCCTGCTAGGAACAGCAGAACCACAGCGCCTGCTAGGAACCACAGAACCACACCGCCTGCTAGGAACAGCAGAACCACACCGCCTGCTAGGAACAGCAGAACCACGCCGCCTGCTAGGAACAGCAGAACCACAGCGCCTGCTAGGAACAGCAGAACCACAGCGTCTGCTAGGAACAGCAGAACCACAGCGCCTGCTAGGAACAGCAGAACCACACCGCCTGCTAGGAACAGCAGAACCACACCGCCTGCTAGGAACAGCAGAACCACAGCGCCTGCTAGGAACAGCAGAACCACACCGCCTGCTAGGAACAGCAGAACCACACCGCCTGCTAGGAACAGCAGAACCACACCGCCTGCTAGGAACAGCAGAACCACACCGCCTGCTAGGAACAGCAGAACCACAGCGCCTGCTAGGAACAGCAGAACCACAGCGCCTGCTAGGAACAGCAGAACCACACCGCCTGCTAGGAACAGCAGAACCACACCGCCTGCTAGGAACAGCAGAACCACACCGCCTGCTAGGAACAGCAGAACCACACCGCCTGCTAGGAACAGCAGAACCACAGCGCCTGCTAGGAACAGCAGAACCACAGCGCCTGCTAGGAACAGCAGAACCAGAGCGCCTGCTAGGAACAGCAGAACCACACCGCCTGCTAGGAACAGCAGAACCACACCGCCTGCTAGGAACAGCAGAACCACGCCGCCTGCTAGGAACAGCAGAACCACACCGCCTGCTAGGAACAGCAGAACCACACCGCCTGCTAGGAACAGCAGAACCACACCGCCTGCTAGGAACAGCAGAACCACACCGCCTGCTAGGAACAGCAGAACCACACCGCCTGCTAGGAACAGCAGAACCACAGCGCCTGCTGGGAACAGCAGAACCACACCGCCTGCTAGGAACAGCATTCAACACCGTGGAAACGAGAGAAGGAGCCGTTACCTTTTGATAAGATCTCTGAGGTGATAGACGGGGATCGCCGGGGAAACCACGCTGTTGCTGCTGAAGATATGGTCTATTATCAACGCACTGTTGTCCTGAGGGAGCAAAGAACAGCCGGGTGAGATCAGACTAACAACACGTACCTGTCTGGTTAGCCACAGGCCTCCTACGGATCTATTAGACACATTGATGGAGCATAGTTCACTGAGGCTCGGGTTACAGCTTGGGAACGCACCGCCAGGAATGTTTATAATGCCTAATGAATAGCATGCGGAAGATGGTCCTTGTTGAAAGTTATTTTTGCTGATGTAGGAGTTTTTCATTTTTACACCAACAATTAGGAAGCCTGTGCTTTTAGGTTCTTGCACTGTTTTATCTGTGGATGTGCCTTGATGTGTTGTGTTGCTTCTGTATCATATGTCTGATGGTGTACGCTGTGTTCTTGGCCAGGGATCACTTCTAAAAGAGGTGTAAATCTCAGTGATTTTCTCTGGTTAAAATAAATGAATACAAATAAAATAAAAAATTAATAAAAACAAAAAAGGCACCCAGAGAGAAGGGCGGGGCCCGGTGGGCTTTGGGCCCTGTGAGGTTAAAGATAGTGAAAAAGGACTCAACCCTGGTTCTATGCCCCCCAACATGTGCTGATGTTATGCGAGGTCGGTACCTTCCACTCCTGGGACCGGACCGTCTCCTTGAGCTTGAGCCCTGAGTACATCTCCAGCAGGACGACCCCGAGGCTCCAGAGGTCCACGGCCGCGGTGCAGCCCGAGTCCCCCTCCACCTCCACGCCCGCCCGGGCCAGGCTGTTCTGCAGCTCCGCCTCCGGGGCGCGGTACCCGTCCGTCTGGATGTACTTCACATCCTGGTCAGGGGGGGGGGGAGGGTCAGCAGGGCAGCAGTCACCGGTCAGCTTAGATAGCTCAACACTGATCAGGGTTTCTGCTGCTTTGCTCACAATGCCTCTAGGCTGACACGGCCTAAATGAATCATAATAATAATAATAATAATAAAAACACTTTTTTGTAAAGCACATTTCATACAAATATGTATAATATAAATGCAGCTCAAAGTGCTTTACAACAGAGAATGTACATGCATAGAGTGCTTCACATAAAAATAGACATAAAATGAAAAAAAAAGCAGTAAAAATAAAGATGAATTGAATTGAAAGCTTTATTGTCATTATACAAGTATAACGAAATGTCGTAAGAGCTTCCTCTAAAACAATACTCTCACACGCACGCACACACACACACACACACACACACACACACACACACACACACACACACACACACACACACAGAGGTTACACACATACTGTAGACCAGGGGTTCCCAAACTTTTCAGCCCGCGACCCACATAATAACGGTGCCAGAGACTCGCGACCCCCACTATCCCCGGAGGTGGTTAAATGTCCGCGCGCACACGCACTAATAGGCCTACGCTATTCAAACACGGGCATAAACGGCACAAAACACAAAATAACATAACAGCCTAACAACTATAATATTAATTTATATAGTAATTACATTTAGTAAGCTTACCTAATGCGATGGATGGGCACTATGCTATACTCTTCCTTTAGTTTGTTGTCAAGTTTTGTGAAAATGTCCTGGCCTGTGCACGTCCCATCCAGCGCAGTGCACATATGTCCTCCTCGAGTTTTCCATCAAAACTGTATCTGACGAATACAAGCAGCTGGGCATCGTTTGCTATATCTGTGGTTTCATCTAACTGCAAAGCATATCTCCCTGCTTTCTTTACTCTGTCAATCAGTTGAGCCTTTATGTCCTGGGCTAGGTCGGTGATGGTATTGTCAGACAGCGGCACTGATTCAATCTCACGGGCCAGTTCATCCCCATGCATATTCCGACTTATAGCTATAGCAGCGGGTTTGATTAAGGTTTCCCCGATTGTGTGTGGCTTTTTTGCCTGTGCAATTAAGTACGCCACCTCATATGATGCCTTTTGCGCTTTGGTGGGGATTGTTGCTTGTTCCGTTAGCACTTTCTCAAGTGTCGAAGCATTTTTACGGGCTTTAGGCTTTCATTTGCAAGCACCTCCGTGCACACGACACACTGGGGATGTTGTAGGCCTACTTTGTTGATAACGATGCATGCGAGTCCATACCGGATATATTCCTCTCTTTTAATCGTTTTTAAACGAATGTACAAATGAATAAACGAATATCAGAATGTATTTCACACATTCTGATAATTGGCACCAAAAAAACACACTTTCTGGAAATTATCTCACGACCCCCGGGAGTCATCGCGACCCCCACTTTGGGAACCACTGCTGTAGACCAACATAAGAGCATATATAAGAGCACACAGAAAATTGCACAGTCCCATATTTCTTCCATCAATATTCCGTTCAGTCCGAGTTCTAAGTCCCATAGGGTGATAGAGGGCTGGGAGGGGAGTGTTTCTTCAGCTCCATGACAGCTCTAGGAAAGAAGTTGTTTCTCAGCCTGGAGGTGCGGGTTTTGAAGGCCCTCTAACGCCTCCCGGAGGGGAGCAGGGGGAAGAGGTGTTGGGAGGGGTGGGCTTTGTCCTTTAGGATGCTGCCTGCCAGGCGTAGGCAGCGGGTCCTAGAGATGTCATCGAGAGTGGGCAGGGGGAGTCCCATGACGTTTTTGGCAGTCTTCATGACTCTCTGGAGGGACTTCCTGTCGGCTTCCGTGCAGTTCGCATACCTGCTGTGATGCATTATGTCAAGGTCCTCTCAATGGAGCGCTGGTAGAACAGGTCAGCAGGTCAGCAGACAGGTGGTTTTTCTTGAGTGTCCTCAGAAAGTAGAGACGCTGTTGAGCTTTCTGAATCATGGCTGTGGTGTTCCTCCCATTTAAGGTCCTCCGTTATCTGAGTCCCCAGGAACTTATAATAAGATACTCTCTCCACCTCCTTAAAACAGGATACTCTCTCCACCTCCTTAAAACAGGATACTCTCTCCACCTCCTTCAAACAGGATACTCCCTCCACCTCCTTAAAACAGGATACTCTCTCCACCTCCTTCAAACAGGATCCTCTCTCTCTCCACCTCCTTCAAACAGGATCCTCTCTCTCTCCACCTCCTTAAAACAGGATCCTCTCTCTCTCCACCTCCTTCAAACAGGATCCTCTCTCCACCTCCTTAAAACAGGATACTCTCTCCCTCCACCTCCTTAAAACAGGATACTCCCTCCACCTCCTTAAAACAGGATACTCTCTCCACCTCCTTAAAACAGGATACTCCCTCCACCTCCTTAAAACAGGATACTCCCTCCACCTCCTTCAAACAGGATACTCCCTCCACCTCCTTCAAACAGGATACTCTCTCCCTCCACCTCCTTAAAACAGGATACTCTCTCCCTCCACCTCCTTAAAACAGGATACTCTCTCCCTCCACCTCCTTAAAACAGGATACTCTCTCCACCTCCTTAAAACAGGATACTCCCTCCACCTCCTTAAAACAGGATACTCTCTCCACCTCCTTAAAACAGGATACTCTCTCCCTCCACCTCCTTAAAACAGGATACTCTCTCCACCTCCTTAAAACAGGATACTCTCTCCCTCCACCTCCTTAAAACAGGATACTCCCTCCACCTCCTTAAAACAGGATACTCTCTCCCTCCACCTCCTTAAAACAGGATACTCTCTCCACCTCCTTAAAACAGGATACTCCCTCCACCTCCTTAAAACAGGATACTCCCTCCACCTCCTTAAAACAGGATACTCTCTCCCTCCACCTCCTTAAAACAGGATACTCTCTCCACCTCCTTAAAACAGGATACTCTCTCTCTCCACCTCCTTAAAACAGGATACTCCCTCCACCTCCTTAAAACAGGATACTCTCTCCACCTCCTTAAAACAGGATACTCTCTCCCTCCACCTCCTTAAAACAGGATACTCTCTCCACCTCCTTAAAACAGGATACTCTCTCTCTCCACCTCCTTAAAACAGGATACTCTCTCCCTCCACCTCCTTAAAACAGGATACTCTCTCCCTCCACCTCCTTAAAACAGGATACTCTCTCCCTCCACCTCCTTAAAACAGGATCCTCTCTCCACCTCCTTAAAACAGGATACTCCCTCCACCTCCTTAAAACAGGATCCTCTCTCCACCTCCTTAAAACAGGATACTCTCTCCACCTCCTTAAAACAGGATACTCCCTCCACCTCCTTAAAACAGGATACTCTCTCCACCTCCTTAAAACAGGATACTCTCTCTCTCCACCTCCTTAAAACAGGATACTCTCTCTCTCCACCTCCTTAAAACAGGATACTCTCTCCACCTCCTTAAAACAGGATACTCCCTCCACCTCCTTAAAACAGGATACTCTCTCCCTCCACCTCCTTAAAACAGGATACTCTCTCCACCTCCTTAAAACAGGATACTCTCTCCCTCCACCTCCTTAAAACAGGATACTCTCTCCCTCCACCTCCTTAAAACAGGATACTCTCTCCCTCCACCTCCTTAAAACAGGATACTCTCTCCCTCCACCTCCTTAAAACAGGATACTCTCTCCACCTCCTTAAAACAGGATACTCTCTCCCTCCACCTCCTTAAAACAGGATACTCTCTCCCTCCACCTCCTTAAAACAGGATACTCTCTCCACCTCCTTAAAACAGGATCCTCTCTCCACCTCCTTAAAACAGGATACTCTCTCCACCTCCTTAAAACAGGATACTCTCTCCACCTCCTTCAAACAGGATACTCCCTCCACCTCCTTAAAACAGGATACTCTCTCCACCTCCTTAAAACAAGATACTCTCTCTCTCCACCTCCTTAAAACAGGATACTCCCTCCACCTCCTTAAAACAGGATACTCTCTCCACCTCCTTAAAACAGGATACTCTCTCCACCTCCTTAAAACAGGATACTCTCTCCCTCCACCTCCTTAAAACAAGATACTCCCTCCACCTCCTTAAAACAGGATACTCTCTCCACCTCCTTAAAACAGGATACTCTCTCCCTCCACCTCCTTAAAACAAGATACTCCCTCCACCTCCTTAAAACAGGATACTCTCTCCACCTCCTTAAAACAGGATACTCTCTCCACCTCCTTAAAACAGGATACTCTCTCCCTCCACCTCCTTAAAACAGGATACTCTCTCCACCTCCTTAAAACAGGATACTCTCTCCACCTCCTTAAAACAGGATACTCTCTCCCTCCACCTTCTTAAAACAAGATACTCCCTCCACCTCCTTAAAACAGGATACTCCCTCCACCTCCTTAAAACAGGATACTCTCTCCACCTCCTTAAAACAGGATACTCTCTCCACCTCCTTAAAACAGGATACTCCCTCCACCTCCTTAAAACAAGATACTCTCTCCCTCCACCTCCTTAAAACAGGATACTCTCTCCACCTCCTTAAAACAGGATACTCTCTCCCTCCACCTCCTTAAAACAGGATCCTCTCTCCACCTCCTTAAAACAGGATACTCTCTCCACCTCCTTAAAACAGGATACTCCCTCCACCTCCTTAAAACAGGATCCTCTCTCCACCTCCTTAAAACAGGATACTCCCTCCACCTCCTTAAAACAGGATACTCTCTCCCTCCACCTCCTTAAAACAGGATACTCTCTCCCTCCACCTCCTTAAAACAGGATACTCTCTCCACCTCCTTAAAACAGGATACTCTCTCCCTCCACCTCCTTAAAACAGGATCCTCTCTCCACCTCCTTAAAACAGGATACTCTCTCCACCTCCTTAAAACAGGATACTCCCTCCACCTCCTTAAAACAGGATACTCCCTCCACCTCCTTAAAACAGGATACTCCCTCCACCTCCTTAAAACAGGATACTCCCTCCACCTCCTTAAAACAGGATACTCTCTCCACCTCCTTAAAACAGGATACTCTCTCCACCTCCTTAAAACAGGATACTCTCTCCACCTCCTTAAAACAAGATACTCTCTCCCTCCACCTCCTTAAAACAGGATACTCCCTCCACCTCCTTAAAACAGGATACTCTCTCCACCTCCTTAAAACAGGATACTCTCTCCACCTCCTTAAAACAGGATCCTCTCTCCACCTCCTTAAAACAGGATACTCTCTCCACCTCCTTAAAACAGGATACTCTCTCCCTCCACCTCCTTAAAACAGGATACTCTCTCTCTCCACCTCCTTAAAACAGGATACTCTCTCCCTCCACCTCCTTAAAACAGGATACTCTCTCCACCTCCATAAAACAGGATCCTCCCTCCACCTCCTTAAAACAGGATACTCCCTCCACCTCCTTAAAACAGGATACTCTCTCCCTCCACCTCCTTAAAACAGGATACTCTCTCCCTCTCCACCTCCTTAAAACAGGATACTCCCTCCCTCCACCTCCTTAAAACAGGATACTCTCTCCACCTCCATAAAACAGGATCCTCCCTCCACCTCCTTAAAACAGGATACTCTCTCCCTCTCCACCTCCTTAAAACAGGATACTCCCTCCACCTCCTTAAAACAGGATACTCCCTCCACCTCCTTAAAACAGGATACTCTCTCCACCTCCTTAAAACAGGATACTCTCTCTCTCCACCTCCTTAAAACAGGATACTCTCTCCACCTCCTTAAAACAGGATACTCTCTCCACCTCCTTAAAACAGGATACTCTCTCCACCTCCTCGCCGGTGATGGTCAGGGGAGAGAGGTCCTCTTTGACTCGTCTGAAGTCCATGATTATTTCTTTAGTTTTCTTGATGTTCAGGGTGAGATTGTTGTTTTTGCACCATTCAGCCATTTTGTGGACTTCATCTCTGTAGGCTGCCTCGTCTCCATCACAGATCTGTCCCTCTACTGTTGGATCATCAGCCAATGTGATTCTGGTGTTTGAGGGGTGTGAGGAGATGCAGTCAGATGAGTAGATGGAGTAGAGCGATGGGCTCAGCACGCAACGCTAATATTACGAAGGGATACAGAGCCCGCCCCCTCGCACATCTAGGCCAATCCGATCACCTGCCACTGCTCCTGATTCCAGCGTACCGCCCCATCATTAAAAAACAGAAACAGTTAGGTGACCAGACCGGCATCCCCTCTTTTGTTTACGTCCACGCCTCCGTCTCCGGGGTGACAAGCTCTGGGTAGTGATCCATGGAGCCTCCGGTACTCTCATATCTCCTCTGGTCTCTCATGCTCTCATATCTCCTCTGGTCTCCCATGCTCTCATATCTCCTCTGGTCTCCCATGCTCTCATATCTCCTCTGGTCTCCCATGCTCTCATATCTCCTCTGGTCTCCCATGCTCTCATATCTCCTCTGGTCTCCCATGCAAGTGATGGAAGGCACTCGAAATAGGGAGTAGAAGATATTTGATATAAATAGTAACTATGCACAGTATTGTTTTAGGGAGCGCTGAGCCACTGCGTCTTTGCGCGCCGCCATGGCAACCATAAACGATAAGACACAATAAAAGATTAAGATAAGAAATCAAGCAAAATACAACAATTTTATCAAATATTGTAATCGAGTCGGCTTGAAATTAAAGCATGAATCAATTTTTCTGCATCTGTTTGATTTATAAATGGTCGTACTTAAGCTATATGTTTCTAAGGTGGAAAAATTAGGTTTTCATCACCTTGTTATTCTGGGGCTTGAAGCTTAGATCTGAATCTAGGATAACACCAATACCTCAGGATGTTAGCTTCCCCTGATGTTTAAACAGTATTTCTCATTTTGTTTTAGGGTCGATCAGTAGGATTTAATTTTTATCCTCGTTTAGCTTTAAAGTCGCACTGAAACGGACGTTTGAGATCATCTAACTTCCAAAGATTGACGTATTTCCGACGCAAACAAGCTATGAGGGTGGGACATATGTTTAGAGGAATTTGATTGGAACATTGACAAGTGGACGGGTTTTAAGAACTTTAGACAGATTCGATAGAAGGATAGCGTTGATTGACGGGTGGATGTCGTGAGATTATTGGCCAAAAATCTAAGGTACCTGTTGTCGTCATTGCACGTGACCTACCGTTTTCCAGGAAGTAAGAAATTATATACTTTGATATAAGATTACAACAAAAGTAGAATTTTGTAATTTTTTTGGCATATTGGTGTCATGTTTCTCTCCAGGCCTGATGTAGAACTTTCTCCCTTTGATGCATGTTCTGAACCAGTTTAACACACAGTCAGAGACCAACCAGCCATTCAAGACGATTTATTCGAATTTAGGATCCTAAATGAAGTGTGTGTGAGCGCGAGACACATCTCCCCACCCCTTCCCTCTCTCACCCACCCCTCCCTCTCTCACAGACCCATCTCTCACCTGGTTGCCCTCTTTGAAGCTGAGGCCGAAGTCGATGAGTTTGAAGCACTCGTCGTCTGCGCTCCAGAGGACGTTGCGTGGCTTGAGGTCAGCGTGGACGTAGCCCTCTCTGTGGAGGAAGGCCAGTGCCTCCAGAACATCCCTGGCACAGTGCTGGACCAACCACATGGAGTGACCCTGGTGGCTCTGGCCAGCCTGCCCGCTCCCCGCCTGGGCATTGCCTCTGACCAGCAGCTCAGACACACTCACATCCAACAGCTCCAACAGCAGGCAGCGTGTGGCCACGCCCACAGAGCTGTGATTGGTGAAGACCCCATACAGCGTCACTATGGAAACAGTAAGAGCATTTACTATGAAGAGACGAGGTACGGAGAATGTTAATATCTTACTTTGCCTATTAATCTATTCGAAACATGATCTATGATCATAATCAGACCTAGATACATTACAGGCCAACGTTCATGATGATGATCAATCTAGCAACATAATGATACAGGTTGTTTTATGTAGGTGCAAAGTAAACTTGACTTGAACTGATGGAGAGTGGAGATTGATATTACCGAGTAAAATTGCCCGGTGAGGACCTGTTCAACAGCTGTCATGTGGCGCTTAACCATGTGCATTGTCAAATGATCATAATGTTTCAATCTTTACTAGCCTTTGATTAAAGGTGAAAGTCTAGCAATACCTTACCGATGTTCTTGTGTCCTTGAACGTCTTCCAGCACAGACCTCTCCTTGTGATACCCGTAATCTCCCCCCTGTACGTCGGTCTGGAACTCCTTGACCGCGGCGGTGCTCGCTCTTCCCGAGCTCACCTTGTAGACCGAGGCCGAGGCCCCCTGTCCGAGCCGGGCTTGGACAGTCCACATCTCTCCGAAGATCTCGAACAGCACCGGTTTCATGGTCTGATCCACGCTCCCAGGAGAGGCTGCCATCATGGCTGCTGGGACACCAGGACGGGGAACCTTCCCGCTGGGGTCGGAACTGCAATGAGCCATTTATGAGAGAGAACCCGAGACAGAGATAACCCGGGACAGAGAGAACCCGAGACAGAGAGAACCCGAGACAGAGAGAACCCGAGACAGAGAGAACCCGAGACAGAGAGAGAACCCGAGACAGAGAGAACCCGAGACAGAGAGAACCCGAGACAGAGAGAACCCGAGACAGAGAGAGAACCCGAGACAGAGAGAACCCGAGACAGAGAGAACCCGAGACAGAGAGAGAACCCGAGACAGAGAGAACCCGAGACAGAGAGAACCCGAGACAGAGAGAGAACCCGAGACAGAGAGAACCCGAGACAGAGAGAACCCGGGACAGAGAGCTAACCCGAGACAGAGAGCTAACCCGAGACAGAGAGCTAACCCGAGACAGAGAGCTAACCCGAGACAGAGAGCTAACCCGAGACAGAGAGCTAACCCGAGACAGAGAGCTAACCCGAGACAGAGAGCTAACCCGGGACAGAGAGCTAACCCGGGACAGAGAGCTAACCCGGGACAGCTCTAGCTCTCACTACCCGGGTAGGAATAATGACTGAGCTTCTTGGCTTTCTCGGGATCATCTTAGTTGAAGGAGCAGAGAAGCCATTTCTTTACGATATTGTCTGCAAAAGTTCACCCCATAAACTGTCCTAGATCAAGTTTTAAAATGGGTTATTACTCGTCAGATCTTCACGGGTCCAAGTCCTGCAGAACCAGTGTTTTCTTGATCAGAAAGGTTAGAAAGAGAGAAACGGTTTCTGATAGTGTTTAGCCGGCCATGTTGCCGGAAGTGACGACTGCTGGCGTCTTGACGTCATTCCGCACGGGGCGGATCCCGATCTTAGATCTCATTTATTATTATTATTATTATAACATATAATATCATATATATAACTAATAATAATATATCTGATGTAACCGAAGGTTTCTCTGATTATGATGAAAAATAAGAGTGATGAAAAGTAATTTTATCACAGAAGAGCAGCACGTATTACAATTTCTCTGTATTAATTTAATGCTGTAAGTTGTGGATACCATCACTACCTCATGAATTACACACATTCTCCGGGAAGAATTACACATTTAAATATTTTGTTTGTTGTCTCAGGGCGTGAAACGTTTTTTTTATTTATTTTTTTATAAATCTTTATTAATCAAGGTACAAAACAATACAAATCAGCAACAATCAATCAATACAAAGAATGAAATAAAACACATTTAAACAGGGCGTGAAGCGTCGGAGACGGTTATGGCAGAAGTTGGTTGGGGAAAAAAATGACGCGGTTGTGCCACGTAACGTGTCACCGTGGGAGTGGCGTTAAACGTGTCACCGTGGGAGGGGCGGCGGGGCGGAGCCACCGGGGCTACAAGACTCTCCGGTTGGGAAGTGACAGAAAGACAACTCACTGGTCTGATATAAGACTCAACTCACTGGTCTGATACACTGTGGTCGAGCGACAGCGTTGTAGGTAAGCATTCATTTACATGAATTTATTTATTGTGTCTCATAGGAATATCTAGTCTATTAGAGACCAGTGTTCTTGAAAGCGTGCTGCCCGCCCCACCAACGCGTGTAGTAAGGATAGATAGGGGACTGCTTCTGTACTCACTGAGCAGGGAAGCTAGTATGTAGTAAGGTTAGATAGGGGTCTGCTTCTGTACTGACACTGAGCAGGGAAGCTAGTGTGTAGTAAGGATAGATAGGGGTCTGCTTCTGTACTCACACTGAGCAGGGAAGCTAGTATATAGTAAGGTTAGATAGGGGTCTGCTTCTGTACTCACACTGAGCAGGGAAGCGAGTGTGTAGTAAGGATAGATAGGGGTCTGCTTCTGTACTGACTCTGAGCAGGGAAGCTAGTATGTAGTAAGGTTAGATAGGGGACTGCTTCTGTACTCACACTGAGCAGGGAAGCTAGTATGTAGTAAGGTTAGATAGGGGGCTGCTTCTGTACTGCCACTGAGCAGGGAGGCTAGTATGTAGTAAGGTTAGATAGGGGTCTGCTTCTGTACTCACACTGAGCAGGGAAGCTAGTGTGTAGTAAGGATAGATAGGGGTCTGCTTCTGTACTCACACTGAGCAGGGAAGCTAGTGTGTAGTAAGGTTAGATAGGGGTCTGCTTCTGTACTGACTGAGCAGGGAAGCTAGTATGTAGTAAGGTTAGATAGGGGTCTGCTTCTGTACTCACACTGAGCAGGGAGGCTAGTATGTAGTAAGGATAGATAGGGGTCTGCTTCTGTACTGACACTGAGCAGGGAGGCTAGTATGTAGTAAGGATAGATAGGGGTCTGCTTCTGTACTCACACTGAGCAGGGAGGCTAGTATGTAGTAAGGATAGATAGGGGTCTGCTTCTGTACTCACACTGAGCAGGGAGGCTAGTATGTAGTAAGGATAGATAGGGGGCTGCTTCTGTACTGACACTGAGCAGGGAAGCTAGTATGTAGTAAGGTTAGATAGGGGGCTGCTTCTCTACTGACTCTGAGCAGGGAAGCGAGTAGAGTGGAACCCTATGCTCCTTCAAGGTCCCTCAGGTCCTCTGATCAGCTTCTCCTGGTTGTCCCCAAATCCAGGCTGAAGCTCAGGGGGGATCGGGCTTTCGGCCCCTAAGCTCTGGAACGAGCTACCCCTGCATGTTAGACCGGCCCCCACTCTGCAGGTGTTTAAACCACGCCTCAAAACTCG
>NC_140243.1:1340433-1347933 GCF_949987555.1 Borostomias antarcticus
TCCGGCCCACCCTGGTGATCAACGACACCGGCGCCCACGAGCTGGTGAAGAACGGACTCTGAGAGATGGAAGGATGTAGAGAGAGAGACGGAGAGAGAGAGAAAGACAGACAGAGAGAAAACAACCCAAAGACCAATCCTCCCTTCCGCCCCCCCTCCTGGAAGAAACTGTGATGTTGTTCCTGTGCAATAATGTTGTGGCTCGTGCTCCAAGGAATTACCCAGAATGCATTTAATAGTCTGTTCTGAGGAGCACCTGAGCTCAGCGTGATACGAAGGACAGAAGCTCAGCTGACTGGATGAAGCAGTCTGAAAATCAAACCTATTTATTTTGCTCATGAGACTTATTTTTATATGGACTGATGTTCCTCCTGTAGGTGGAAAAACAGCCACATATGTGTTTTTACCAAGTGATTTGTACATAGATAAGAATTTACACCATACAATATAGGAAATACAATATTGTAATCGAATAACAGAAAAGAGTAATTGTGCTGTATAACTAGCATGTAGAGAGATACAGGTTGAGGGTTATTTATGGTATGTGGGGTCAACTGTCTACTTGTCTTCTGTGTGTAATCTATCCAACATGACAGCACTCACCTTTTCCCCATTTTAATAAAGAATATTCCTATTCGAAAGAAGTATGAGTAATTTTTTCAGGGAAGTGTGTGTGTGTGTGTGTCCTTCCTAGCTGGATTAGTGTGTTTTTTGCATTAGGGCTTTTGGTCTGTTGAATCAGAGTTTCCAGCACATGGTTTGTGTTTGAGACGGTCCAGCGCATGCTCCAGCGCATGCTACACCACTGCAGCTTGAGACGGTCCAGCGCATGCTACACCACTGCAGCTTGAGACGGTCCAGCGCATGCTACACCACTGCAGCTTGAGAAGGTCCAGCGCATGCTACACCACTGCAGCTTGAGACGGTCCAGCGCATGCTACACCACTGCAGCTATTCAGGAAATGTGCTCTGTGGCTCCCGTCCTCCTCTCATTCTCTCCTCCGTCTCTCCGTCCATCTCTCTTTCCTTCTTTCATCTCACTGGATTTTCCCCTCACACACGTAAACACTGCTGTCCCCCAGGGAGAGACCAGTATGTCCCAAACAGAAACACACACACTGCTGTCCTCCAGAGAGAGACCAGTATGTCCCAAACAGAAGCACACACACTGCTGTCCTCCAGAGAGAGACCAGTATGTCCCAAACAGAAACACACACACTGCTGTCCCCCAAAGAGAGACCAGTATGTCCCAAACAGAAACACACACACTGCTGTCCTCCAGAGAGAGACCAGTATGTCCCAAACAAACACACACACTGCTGTCCCCCAGGGAGAGACCAGTATGTCCCAAACAGAAACACACACACTGCTGTCCTCCAGAGAGAGACCAGTATGTCCCAAACAAACACACACACTGCTGTCCCCCAGGGAGAGACCAGTATGTCCCAAACAGAAACACACAAACACTGTAAAATTATGGGATTTAATTTATTTTGTCCACATGTCAAAGTGTCCTTGAGCAAGACACTTAACCCCAAATTGCTCCCAATGAGCAGGTTAGCACCTTGCATGGCAGCTGCCGCCATTGGTGTGTGAATGTGTGTGTGAATGGGTGAATGAGAGGCCATTGTAAAGCGCTTTGAGTGCCGCTAAGGTGGAAAAGCACTATATAAATGCCGTCCATTTACCATTTACCAGTGTGATATTAATCAGTATGTACTTCCATGTTTCATACTGCAGGTATGTGTCTGCTGTGCGTTTCTTTAACTGTGGTTTGTAGAATGAAGAAGGCAGGGACGTTCCCCCTCACCCAGGTGAACTAGAGAGTTGTATTCCTCTGCTTCACGCGCAGAGCTTCAGCTCACTGGACTGGACTGCACAGCTGTATGCTTTCCTCATCAAGCGATACTAGACTTTTCCACCGTGCGAGAATTTAAAGGGGAATTGTGCTCTGTGATCACAATTTGACACGTTGATCCTAACCTTCTAAATCTTCAATATCCCTTTAATTTCCTGGGTCTGGCCAAACACTTAAATCTACCTCAGCCGGACACAGGCTATGAAGTCATTAGGATGTGACCTGTACATCACTGAGAGGACAGGACCAGGGTTTGACTTGGACTATTGAGGAAAACTAATGCAAATTGCCTCATAGCCTGCAGCTTTATGTTAATGTAGGCCCTACTTTATCAAAAAGACATTGTGTTCAGCACTGAGCAAGTCAATAGTCCAGTCTTGTTGTTGACTTGTGTATTGAAAATGCCAGATGCTTTTTCAAAGAAATATGAAATTGGAATTCATGTTTACATATAGTCTTTTGTTTTCTTTGAGGGACATTCAATGGGACTGTTGAGCAACACACAATATAAATACAGCACCGTAAGTGTAATGTTATATGGAATTATAGTTGTCTTATTGTTCCCTCTAGCTGTCAAAAGAAAACGTGTTTAAGAAGAAAATAAGCATTCTGATTGGGCACTGAAATGTGGCTTAATTGAAAGCGTATGTGTGGCATGTGGAATTCTGGGACTTTGGCACGCTCCCAAGAATCCTCAGAATGTGAAGGCTTTTTTCTCCCTCTTTCTCTGCTATCCCTCTCTTTTTTTCCCCTTTTTTTTTGCAGGAGTGTCTTACATCAGCCCAGAGAGAGACCTGGTGGAGAGGACGGAGAGAGACCTGGTGGAGAGGACGGAGAGAGGGAGAGAGACAAACTTGGATTCTATCAGACAGCACTCAACACTGGGACCCTCACTGGAATATTCTCCTGCCTCCTCCGAACAAATGGTTGGATAAGACAAACAGTTCAGACGTACGTTACCATCTTCCTCTTTTCTCTATTTTAACATTTTCTTCTGTTACTCTTTTTCTATTCACTTTTTTTGTAAGGGTGGAACTTTTCTCTCATTTCTGAGACGGAATCATAACTCTGTGTTCTAGAGGCTTCTATCAGCACCTCCTCACACTGTACTTCATGTGTTTTAATGGGTTTAATATTCGTGGAAACATTTTGTACCATTGTGTGTGTGTGTGTGTGTGTGTGTGTGTGTGTGTGTGTGTGTGTGTGTGTGTGTGTGTGTGCACGCGCATGTGTGTGTGTGTGCGCGCGCGCTCTGCTGTTTGCATGGCAGGCTAGAGTAGAGGATAGCAGAGTTGGGCCGATCCACGTTGGCCCTGGTGCTGTCCAGCTGTTTCACACAGCAGACATTTCACACTGAGAAGACGCTGATCTTCACACTCTCTACTCTCTCTATACTCTATACTCTCTACACACACTCTACTCTCTCTATACTCTATACTCTCTACACACACTCTGCTCTCATCACACATTCTGATGGGCAGAAATGAATTCATGAATACTAAAGAAACTTGCACTACTCACTTTTGGTATTTCACATATTTCATACAGGATGTCTGTAAGAACCTCAGAATATTACAGAATTCACAATGATTTTCCTCAAACATCTTTGATATTAATTATATCTACAGAAACACACAACAGAGGTCAATCATTTATACGTGTGAGAACACTTTGTACTTTTCATTCTGTTTTGTAGTATATTGTTCTCCAGTTTCAATACCTTTATGTGTTGTTGCTATAATGACTTGCATATTACAGTACATGGGAGAGAAGGACATAGAAGGTTTTGTTTTTGTCTGCAGAAGAAGTGGAACTAAAGCAGAAATCGCATGACTGTGTTCAACCCCCCTGGAGCTAATATGGTTTTCTCTCTGTTGTGGTGGGCGAGATTATTTGTTTTGGAAACGTTGACCATCTGTAGACCAGTCTTAGCTGCACGACCAATGGATTGATGTCACTGTTGCCCACAATATAACGTATGACTTGAAACTGAAATTGAAGCAGAAATATAAAATGTTGAATTGCCAACACTTTTAACTTGAACCACAAACCGCTGAAGAGCCGGCCGGTGTGCTGCTCTCCAGACGCTGCTGTCATGTAGGTGGGATGTGGAGGTTCTCAGGTGAGACAGGTGAGACGTAGCTAGTGTGTAGGTGGTATACAGGTGTCCTCTCTCTGCTGTGTGGGTGATAGATCTACTCAGGCCATATTCAGAACTACTGTAGGCAAATAATGATAATCTGGTATCTCTGAGCCAACACTTCTACCGAAAGGAGTCCACTCACCCTCGTAACACGGTGATAATGCAAGTGCACAGTGAACCTGCCGTCCCCCACCCATGATGCATGTTGTCAGCACGGACAGGTGTTAAATGAAATTTCACGTCTTCTCATCGATCGAGCGGTCAGTAAAATCGACCAAATGTCAGAATGTGTCCACAGCACAGTCTGTTTCCTTTCAGGAGTACGTTCCTGAAACACGGCCTATGTCTCGCTCTGCTGTCCGTATAGTGTTACAGCGCCATAGTGGATCTGCTCAATGCATTCTGGGTCTGAGAACAAGCGCCGAAGGAGCCACTAAACACTTCAAGCTCTGGACTCTGTGGATTTATAAAGTAGACGGTCTCCTGAGTAGAATAAACTAGATTTCTACTGAGACACCAAGCGTAGTTTTTGTTTTTTGTAAGTACAAAGCAAAATATAGTTGTCAGTGGGAATTGTGGCGAGCACCACTGGACAGACGCACACACAGGACCATAGTGCTCATGTGGCGTAGGCGCCGTGTACTTGTGGCGTAGCTCAGGAGAAGCGTAATATGCATGTACGTGACATATGTAACGCCTGTCTACGTGACATGTAACGCCTGTCTACGTGACATATGTAACGCCTGTCTATGTGACACATGTAACGCCTGTCTACGTGACATGTAACGCCTGTCTACGTGACATATGTAAAGCCTGTCTACGTGACATGTAACGCCTGTCTATGTGACATATGTAACGCATGTCTACGTGACATATGTAACGCCTGTCTCAGTTGTGAGTCCGTGTTAATTCACTCTTGCGCTTGGAGGTTTGATCTTATCGCAAAGGCGCTAGTGACGCCAGATATAGTGCGGTGGCATTGATTACGCCCCATACCGTGTGTGTGTGTGTGTGTGTGTGTGTGTGTGTGTGTGTGCGTGCGCACGCGCATGCGTGTTGGTCTTAGGACCTTGATCTGACTGTGCCAGAAATGAACTCTTAAGAGCTCTCAACATGTCTTTGAAGTTATCAGAAGAGTGCACAGCTATGGCCCTCTGAACTCAGAGAAGGCAAGTGTGACTGTTAGCTTCGCCAGCAGCTTTGCGTTGACGTCTACAGCAGCCATTCTCAACCAGTGGTCCGCAGAGCGCCATCCAGTGGGCCGCCAAATGTACTGCCAAATGGTTCGGAAAAAATAATAAAAAATAAAGTTTGGTAATTTACAAAGCTAGTTATTTTCATATCTAAATGTACTCAAGAATTCACATATAAATAAAAAACATAAAGTTAAAATGTATGATTATACAATGGTTAGTTCTTTTTCTTGATTCTGATTGGCTGGAAGCCATGTTAAAATACTTTGTAACACACACCTGGGACCGCATATCATTCCATTTTCAGTATTAATGTGCTTCCCATCTGATCCAATGCATTGTAGTTGTTGTTGTTGCTTGGCAACCCTTTTGTTAGGGGAACTATTTTGCTCGGCGGAATTGAGGGAATGATGCTTCGTTTTCAATAAATGTTAATATTTTACATTGCTGTGTGTCTATTTTACACTAATAGCTGTAGTAACCGTTGTATAAAAGCAATAAACCACAAGAGGCCGTGTGTTATAGTGATTTTATAACAGCTAGGGGGGTTTTACTCCGCTTCACGTCGTGCCTAACAACGCCCCCTAGCTGTTATAAAATCACTATAACACACGGCCTCTCGTGGTTTATTGCTTAATTTGAATATCACCACGCTAATCAGATCCATTGGTGTTGAGACAAATATGTCCAGCTAACATAGCTAGCGAACGTTCCCTCGGATGCAAACTTCAGTCATGTTATGTTTTTTTTTCTCATGTATTTGGAAAGATGGTCCTCTGAAATGTTTTAATAATCCCTGCTGGGGTGGATAGAGAGAGTTTAGCTAGCGAGATCAAAGTCAATAAACTCCTTCATCAAGACAGATTGGTGTAGTTACTTTCATGATTTGGAAAATATGAAATGGCTGAAGTGAAATCCAAATGCTCATAATAACACACACACACACACACACACACACACACACACACACACACACACACACCAACCAACACCTCTACTGGAGTCTCTTTCTATTGCCCCAGGAGAGTAATAATCGAAGAATCCTGTAACAAACTCTCTCTTTGTGTAATGACCCCTAATGACCCCTAACCATGTTATCCTCCCAGCTTCTCACGTTGCAAAAGCAAACAGGAGAGCGGCTTTATTTTGTTTTTACAGGCTTTCTTATTTGCAGAAACAATCCTATTTTCTTGGAAGGACTCACTGAGCCTCGATCCCCGTCACACAGAGGGACGATGGTGCGCCGTGAGGTCCTGCACCCTGGGAGACCCCGTCCAGGAAACACACAAAGACTCTGACACACACACACAAACACACACACACATAAACACACACACACATAAACACACACACACGCAGAGTCACACACACATAAACACACACACACGCAGAGTCAACACCGGGGGCTTTAGCTGAGCGCTGCCAGAACACTGGACACTGGTCCAGGTCTAGGGGCTGTTGAACAACAGCCCAGTCCAGCAGCTCCGCCCAGGCCGGCTACACTGTCAACAACAGCCCAGTCCAGTGGCTCCGCCCGGGCCGGCTGCACTGTCAACAACAGGCCTCGCATGCGAAGCCACAGAGGCGTTTGACCAGAGACGAACCGTTTGACCAGAGACGAACCGTTTGACCAGAGACGAACCGGGCTCCTGATGGCGTCTGAAACTGGACACTCCTGAAAAGAGCAGGGCTCGGAGAGCAAAAACAACATGGCGCCAATCGTCGTCACCAAGGTTATCATTTGAATCCATCTGAGCGTTTGGAGTTCTGGTTCCAGGGCTGGCGGAGAAGAGGCATGGTTTCTGTAGGAAAGTAACTCCATCCAAGATCACATTCCTGGGCAACAGGAACACAGGAACAATGCACCCTGAGCAGGCGAGCCATTCAAAACAAGGCCGCGCAAATTACAACAACAGCAGGAGGATTTGAGTGAGCCAGAGCGCTCTACTGGGGCCAGGGCCTGGTAGTGACACACCCTACAGATGTGTGTGTGTGTGTGTGTGTGTGTGTGTGTGTGTGCGTGCGTGTGTGTGTGTGTGTGTGTGTGTGTGTGTGTGTGCGTGTGACTCAGCATGATCAGTCCCATGTGTCTCTGTCCCTCCTCTCCTCTCTCTCCTCCCTCACAGCCATAACAGAGCATCCCAGATATTTGATTTTTTACGAGAACACATGAAATCCCAATCAAATGGCGTTTCTCCCCATAACCAGGCCCAGGTGGAGGTGTGTATACAAAGGGCAGTACAACGTCAGAACGTGAGAGGTACAATCGCATGCAGACACAAACAGGCGCACACACAGTTACACACA
>NC_140243.1:1351498-1398998 GCF_949987555.1 Borostomias antarcticus
CATGAACATTCACAGGTATGTAGTACAAGCCATTCTGATCAGAGATCTGTCACTCAGGGGTGTCTAGTCCATTCCTAGGCCGAGCAGGGACAAATCTAATTATTTCCACCTGAAAAAAAACTTAAGGGGTATGTATGGCGGTTATTTTTCAGACCAAATTTATTTTTATCTACAATATTCCGGAACATTCACATGTATGTAGTACAAGCAATTCTGATCAGAGATCTGCCACTCATGGGTGTCTAGAACATTCCTAGGCCGAGCAGTGACAAATCTAATTATTTCCGCCTGAAAAAAAACATAAAGGGGTATGTATGGCTTTTTTTTTTTCAGACCAAATTTATTTCTATCTATAATCTTCATGAACATTCACAGGTATGTAGTACAAGCAATTCTGATCAGAGATCTGCCACTCATGGGTGTCTAGTCCAGTCCTAGGCCGAGCAGTGACAAATCTAATTATTTCCGCCTGAAAAAAACATAAGGGGTATGTATGGCATTTTTTTTTCAGACCAAATTTATTTCTATCTTTAATCTTCATGAACATTCACAGATATGTAGTACAAGCAATTCTGATCAGAGATCTGCCACTCATGGGTGTCTAATCCATTCCTAGGCCGAGCAGTGACAAATCTTATTATTTCCACCGGAAAAAAAACATAAGGGGTATGTATGCGGTTTTTTTTCAGACAAGATTTATTTTTATCTACAATCTTCCTGAACATTCACACGTATGTAGTACAAGCCATTCTGATCAGAGATCTGCCACCCAGGGGTGTCTAGTCCAGTCCTAGGCCGAGCAGTGACAAATCTAATTATTTCCACCTGAAAAAAAACATAAGGGGTATGTATGGCGGGTTTTTTTTCAGACCAAATTTATTTTTATCTACAATCTTCCTGAACATTCACATGTATGTAGTACAAGCAATTCTGATCAAAGATCGGCCACTCATGGGTGTCTAGTCCATTCCTAGGCCGAGCAGTGACAAATCTAATTATTTCCACCTGAAAAAAAACATAAGGGGTATGTATGGCGTTTTTTTTTCAGACCAAATTTATTTCTATCTTTAATCTTCATGAACATTCACAGGAATGTAGTACAAGCAATTCTGATCAGAGATCTGCCACTCATGGGTGTCTAGTCCATTCCTAGGCCGAGCAGTGACAAATGTAATTATTTCCACCTGAAAAAAAACATAAGGGGTATGTATGGCTTTTTTTTTTTCAGACCAAATTTATTTCTATCTATAATCTTCATGAACATTCACAGGTATGTAGTACAAGCCATTCTGATCAGAGATCTGTCACCCAGGGGTGTCTAGTCCATTCCTAGGCCGAGCAGGGACAAATCTAATTATTTCCACCTGAAAAAAAACTTAAGGGGTATGTATGGCGGTTATTTTTCAGACCAAATTTATTTTTATCTACAATATTCCTGAACATTCACATGTATGTAGTACAAGCAATTCTGATCAGAGATCTGCCACTCATGGGTGTCTAGAACATTCCTAGGCCGAGCAGTGACAAATCAAATTATTTCCGCCTGAAAAAAAACATAAAGGGGTATGTATGGCTTTTTTTTTTTCAGACCAAATTTATTTCTATCTATGATCTTCATGAACATTCACAGGTATGTAGTACAAGCAATTCTGATCAGAGATCTGCCACTCATGGGTGTCTAGTCCATTCCTAGGCCGAGCAGTGACAAATCTAATTATTTCCGCCTGAAAAAAAACATAAAGGGTATGTATGGCTTTTTTTTTTTCAGACTAAATTTATTTCTATCTTGAATCTTCATGAACATTCACAGGTATGTAGTACAAGCCATTCTGATCAGAGATCTGCCACCCAGGGGTGTCTAGTCCATTCCTAGGCCGAGCAGTGACAAATCTAATTATTTCCACCTGAAAAGAAACATAAGGGGTATGTATGTATGGCGTTTTTTTTTCAGACCAAATTTATTTCTATCTTTAATCTTCATGAACATTCACAGATATGTAGTACAAGCAATTCTGATCAGTGATCTGCCACTCATGGGTGTCTAGTCCATTCCTAGGCCGAGCAGTGACAAATCTTATTATTTCCAACGGAAAAAAAACATAAGGGGTATGTATGCGGTTTTTTTTCAGACCAGATTTATTTTTATCTACAATCTTCCTGAACATTCACACGTATGTAGTACAAGCCATTCTGATCAGAGATCTGCCACCCAGGGGTGTCTAGTCCAGTCCTAGGCCGAGCAGTGACAAATCTAATTATTTCCACCTGAAAAAAAACATAAGGGGTATGTATGGCGTTTTTTTTTTCAGACCAAATTTATTTCCATCTATAATCTTCATGAACATTCACAGGTATGTAGTACAAGCCATTCTGATCAGAGATCTGCCACCCAGGGGTGTCTAGTCCAGTCCTAGGCCGAGCAGTGACAAATCTAACTAGTGCTGCGAGCAGCAGTGAGCGGGCCCTCGCACCCCACGCGGGTCGGGGTGTGGCGCCGTTAAAGGGTGTGCTATTTCGGTGTCCAGTACTGACAGAAACTTCCTGTCACCAGTAGGTGGCGCTCTAAGCGTGACTCAATACCGACGCATAGATGTGTTCAGGACAGTACCTTGATGAAGTGTGAGAAATGTTGTGTAAATCGGACAAAGTATGTAGGAGTTATGAGGACTTCCTGTAAGCAGTAGGTGGCGCTGTAAGTATGACGCAATACTGACCTACAGATGTGTTCAAGATGCGACCTTCATCAAGCATGAGCAATTTGGAGTAAATCGGATAATGTATGTAGGAGTTATGAGTACTTCCTGTTTCACCAGTAGGTGGCGCTGTAAGTGTTACTCAATACCGACGCATAGATGTGTTCAGAAGGTGACCTTCATGAAGCGTCAGCAATTTGGTGCAAATCGGATGATGTATGCAGGAGTTATGAGGACTTCCTGTTTCACCAATAGGTGGCGCTATAAGTATGACGCAATACTGACACATAGATGTGTTCAGGACAGAACCGTCATGAAGCGTGAGATAAATCGGACAAATCGGATAATGTATGGAGGAGTTATGAGGACTTCCTGTTTCACCAATAGGTGGCGCTATAAGTATGATGCAATACTGACACATAGATGTGTTCAGGACAGAACCGTCATGAAGCGTGAGATATATCGGACAAATCCGATAATGTATGGAGGAGTTATGGGGACTTCCTGTTTCACCAATAGGTGGCGCTATACGTATGACGCAATACTGACACATAGATGTGTTCAGGACAGAACCGTCATGAAGCGTGAGCTATATCGGACAAATTGGATAATGTATGGAGGAGTTATGAGGACTTCCTGTTTCACCAATAGGTGGCGCTATAAGTATGACGCAATACTGACACATAGATGTGTTCAGGACAGAACCGTCATGAAGCGTGAGATATATCGGACAAATCGGATAATGTATGGAGAAGTTATGAGGACATCGTGTTTTATGGCGAAATGTCAAACTTTGGCGGGGCGCCACGGCAAGGGTGTTTGGTGAAAACTCAATTTTCTTGATAACTTTTGATCACAAAGGGCTTAAGATGAAGCTGACCGAGTATGAAGTTGATCGGATGAAATCTGTAGGAGGAGTTCGTTGAAATACGAGGCATGGAAATGGTCAAAACAAGGACAAAATGGCACATTAAAAGCAAAATGGCGGCCTTCCTGTTGCATGTTGGGTACAGCTCTAAGAGACATTTTAGTGTGGCTCGATGAAATACATATGCCCTCCGAATTTCGTTCGCCTACATCAAACTGAAAGGTGGGGCTCGCCATTTGAAACTTTCCAGGGGGCGCTCTTGAGCCGTTTTGCCACGCCCATTTCCGTCACCCATGAATTATCAAATTTTTCACCGGGACTGACGTATCTGCAAAGTTTCATCCGTTTTCATCGATGTTTAGGCCGCCAAAAAGGCATTTGTTTTGGAAGAAGGAGAAGGTAGAATAATAACTAGTGCTGCGAGCAGCAGTGAGCGGGCCCTCGCACCCCACGCGGGTCGGGGTGTGGCGCCGTTAAAGGGTGTGCTATTTCGGTGTCCAGTACTGACAGAAACTTCCTGTCACCAGTAGGTGGCGCTCTAAGCGTGACTCAATACCGACGCATAGATGTGTTCAGGACAGTACCTTGATGAAGTGTGAGAAATGTTGTGTAAATCGGACAAAGTATGTAGGAGTTATGAGGACTTCCTGTAAGCAGTAGGTGGCGCTGTAAGTATGACGCAATACTGACCTACAGATGTGTTCAAGATGCGACCTTCATCAAGCATGAGCAATTTGGAGTAAATCGGATAATGTATGTAGGAGTTATGAGTACTTCCTGTTTCACCAGTAGGTGGCGCTGTAAGTGTTACTCAATACCGACGCATAGATGTGTTCAGAAGGTGACCTTCATGAAGCGTCAGCAATTTGGTGCAAATCGGATGATGTATGCAGGAGTTATGAGGACTTCCTGTTTCACCAATAGGTGGCGCTATAAGTATGACGCAATACTGACACATAGATGTGTTCAGGACAGAACCGTCATGAAGCGTGAGATAAATCGGACAAATCGGATAATGTATGGAGGAGTTATGAGGACTTCCTGTTTCACCAATAGGTGGCGCTATAAGTATGATGCAATACTGACACATAGATGTGTTCAGGACAGAACCGTCATGAAGCGTGAGATATATCGGACAAATCCGATAATGTATGGAGGAGTTATGGGGACTTCCTGTTTCACCAATAGGTGGCGCTATACGTATGACGCAATACTGACACATAGATGTGTTCAGGACAGAACCGTCATGAAGCGTGAGCTATATCGGACAAATTGGATAATGTATGGAGGAGTTATGAGGACTTCCTGTTTCACCAATAGGTGGCGCTATAAGTATGACGCAATACTGACACATAGATGTGTTCAGGACAGAACCGTCATGAAGCGTGAGATATATCGGACAAATCGGATAATGTATGGAGAAGTTATGAGGACATCGTGTTTTATGGCGAAATGTCAAACTTTGGCGGGGCGCCACGGCAAGGGTGTTTGGTGAAAACTCAATTTTCTTGATAACTTTTGATCACAAAGGGCTTAAGATGAAGCTGACCGAGTATGAAGTTGATCGGATGAAATCTGTAGGAGGAGTTCGTTGAAATACGAGGCATGGAAATGGTCAAAACAAGGACAAAATGGCACATTAAAAGCAAAATGGCGGCCTTCCTGTTGCATGTTGGGTACAGCTCTAAGAGACATTTTAGTGTGGCTCGATGAAATACATATGCCCTCCGAATTTCGTTCGCCTACATCAAACTGAAAGGTGGGGCTCGCCATTAGAAACTTTCCAGGGGGCGCTCTTGAGCCGTTTTGCCACGCCCATTTCCGTCACCCATGAATTATCAAATTTTTCACCGGGACTGACGTATGTGCAAAGTTTCATCCGTTTTCATCGATGTTAAGGCCGCCAAAAAGGCATTTGTTTGGGGAGAAGAAGAAGGAGAAGAAGGAGAAGAAGTATAATAATAACTAGGGCTGCGAGCAGCAGTGAGCGGGCCCTCGCACCCCACGCGGGTCGGGGTGTGGCGCCGTTAAAGGGTGTGCTATTTCGGTGTCCAGTACTGACAGAAACTTCCTGTCACCAGTAGGTGGCGCTCTAAGCGTGACTCAATACCGACGCATAGATGTGTTCAGGACGGTACCTTGATGAAGCGTGAGAAATGTTGTGTAAATCGGACAAAGTATGTAGGAGTTATGAGGACTTCCTGTAAGCAGTAGGTGGCGCTGTAGGTATGACGCAATACTGACCTACAGATGTGTTCAAGATGCGACCTTCATCAAGCATGAGCAATTTGGAGTAAATTGGATAATGTATGTAGGAGTTATGAGTATTTCCTGTTTCACCAGTAGGTGGCGCTGTAAGTGTAACTCAATACCGACGCATAGATGTGTTCAGAAGGTGACCTTCATGAAGCGTCAGCAATTTGGTGCAAATCGGATGATGTATGCAGGAGTTATGAGGACTTCCTGTTTCACCAATAGGTGGCGCTATAAGTATGACACAATACTGACACATAGATGGGTTCAGGACAGAACCGTCATGAAGCGTGAGATATATCGGACGAATTGGATAATGTATGGAGGAGTTATGAGGACTTCCTGTTTCACCAATAGGTGGCGCTATAAGTATGACGCAATACTGACACATAGATGTGTTCGGGACAGAACCGTCATGAAGCGTGAGATATATAGGACAAATTGGATAATGTATGGAGGAGTTATGAGGACATACTGTTTCACCAATAGGTGGCGCTATAAGTATGACGCAATACTGACACATAGATGTGTTCAGGACAGAACCTTCATGAAGCGTGAGATATATCGGACGAATTGGATAATGTATGGAGGAGTTATGAGGACTTCCTGTTTCACCAATAGGTGGCGCTATAAGTATGACGCAATACTGACACATAGATGTGTTCAGGACAGAACCGTCATGAAGCGTGAGAAATATCGGACAAATCGGATAATGTATGTAGGAAATATGAGGACTTCCTGTTTCACCAATAGGTGGCGCTATAAGTATGACGCAATACTGACACATAGATGTGTTCAGGACAGAACCGTCATGAAGCGTGAGAAATATCGGACAAATTGGATAATGTATGGAGGAGTTATGAGGACTTCCTGTTTCACCAATAGGTGGCGCTATAAGTATGACGCAATACTGACACATAGATGTGTTCAGGACAGAACCGTCATGAAGCGTGAGATATATCGGACAAATTGGATAATGTATGGAGGAGTTATGAGGACTTCCTGTTTCACCAATAGGTGGCGCTATAAGTATGACGCAATACTGACACATAGATGTGTTCAGGACAGAACCGTCATGAAGCGTGAGATATATCGGACAAATCGGATAATGTATGGAGAAGTTATGAGGACTTCGTGTTTTATTGCGAAATGTCAAACTTTGGCGGGGCGCCACGGCAAGGGTGTTTGGTGAAAACTCATTTTTTTTGATAACTTTTGATCACAAAGGTCTTAAGATGAAGCTGACCCGATATGAAGTTGATCGGATGAAATCTGTAGGAGGAGTTCGTCGAAGTACGAGGCATGGAAATGGTCAAAACAAGGACAAAATGGCACATTAAAAGCAAAATGGCGGCCTTCCTGTTGCATGTTGGGTACAGCTCCAAGAGACATTTTAGTGTGGCTCGATGAAATACATATGCCCACCGAATTTCGTTCGCCTACATCAAACCGAAAGGTGGGGCTCACCATTTTAAATTTTCCAGGGGGCGCTCTTGAGCCGTTTTGCCACGCCCATTTCCCTCACCCATGAATTATCAAATTTTTCACCGGGACTGACGTATCTGCAAAGTTTTATCCGTTTTCATCGATGTTTAGGCCGCCAAAAAGGCATTTGTTTTGGAAGAAGGAGAAGGTAGAATAATAACTAGTGCTGCGAGCAGCAGTGAGCGGGCCCTCGCACCCCACGCGTGTCGGGGTGCCACGCCGTTAAAGGGTGTGCTATTTCGGTGTGCAGTACTGCGAGAAACTTCCTGTCACCAGCAGGTGGCGCTCTAAGCGTGACAATACCGACGCATAGATGTGTTCAGGACAGTACCTTGATGAAGCGTGAGAAATGTTGTGTAAATCGGACAAAGTATGTAGGAGTTATCAGGACTTCCTGTAAGCAGTAGGTGGCGCTGTAGGTATGACGCAATACTGACCTACAGATGTGTTCAGAAGGTGACCTTCATGAAGCGTCAGCAATTTGGTGCAAATCGGATGATGTATGCAGGAGTTATGAGGACTTCCTGTTTCACCAATAGGTGGCGCTATAAGTATGATGCAATACTGACACATAGATGTGTTCAGGACAGAACCGTCATGAAGCGTGAGATATATCGGACAAATTGGATAATGTATGTAGGAGTTATGAGGACTTCCTGTTTCACCAATAGGTGGCGCAATAAGTATGATGCAATACTGACACAAAGATGTGTTCAGGACAGAACCGTCATGAAGCGTGAGATATATCGGACAAATTGGATAATGTATGTAGGAGTTATGAGGACTTCCTGTTTTACCAATAGGTGGCGCTATAAGTATGACGCAATACTGACACATAGATGTGTTCAGGACAGAACCTTCATGAAGCGTGAGATATATCGGACGAATTGGATAATGTATGGAGGAGTTATGAGGACTTCCTGTTTCACCAATAGGTGGCGCTATAAGTATGACGCAATACTGACACATAGATGTGTTCAGGACAGAACCGTCATGAAGCGTGAGATATATCAGACAAATTGGATAATGTATGGAGGAGTTATGAGGACTTCCTGTTTCACCAATAGGTGGCGCTATAAGTATGATGCAATACTGACACATAGATGTGTTCAGGACAGAACCGTCATGAAGCGTGAGATATATCGGACAAATTGGATAATGTATGGAGGAGTTATGAGGACTTCCTGTTTAACCAATAGGTGGCGCTATAAGTATGACGCAATACTGACACATAGATGTGTTCAGGACAGAACCGTCATGAAGCGTGAGATATATCGGACGAATCGGATAATGTATGGAGGAGTTATGAGGACTTCCTGTTTCACCAATAGGTGGCACTATAAGTATGATGCAATACTGACACATAGATGTGTTCAGGACAGAACCGTCATGAAGCGTGAGATATATCGGACAAATTGGATAATGTATGGAGGAGTTATGAGGACTTCCTGTTTCACCAATAGGTGGCGCTATAAGTATGACGCAATACTGACACATAGATGTGTTCAGGACAGAACCATCATGAAGCGTGAGATATATCGGACAAATTGGATAATGTATGGAGGAGTTATGAGGACTTCCTGTTTCACCAATAGGTGGCGCTATAAGTATGACGCAATACTGACACATAGATGTGTTCAGGACAGAACCGTCATGAAGCGTGAGATATATCGGACAAATTGGATAATGTATGGAGGAGTTATGAGGACTTCCTGTTTCACCAATAGGTGGCGCTATAAGTATGACGCAATACTGACACATAGATGTGTTCAGGACAGAACCGTCATGAAGCGTGAGATATATCGGACAAATTGGATAATGTATGGAGGAGTTATGAGTACTTCCTGTTTCACCAATAGGTGGCGCTATAAGTATGACGCAATACTGACACATAGATGTGTTCAGGACAGAACCGTCATGAAGCGTGAGATATATCGGACAAATTGGATAATGTATGGAGGAGTTATGAGGACTTCCTGTTTCACCAATAGGTGGCGCTATAAGTATGACGCAATACTGACACATAGATGTGTTCAGGACAGAACCGTCATGAAGCGTGAGATATATCGGACAAATTGGATAATGTATGGAGGAGTTATGAGGACTTCCTGTTTCACCAATAGGTGGCGCTATAAGTATGACGCAATACTGACACATAGATGTGTTCAGGACAGAACCGTCATGAAGCGTGAGATATATCGGACAAATTGGATAATGTATGGAGGAGTTATGAGGACTTCCTGTTTCACCAATAGGTGGCGCTATAAGTATGACGCAATACTGACACATAGATGTGTTCAGGACAGAACCGTCATGAAGCGTGAGATATATCGGACAAATTGGATAATGTATGGAGGAGTTATGAGGACTTCGTGTTTTATGGCGAAATGTCAAACTTTGGCAGGGCGCCACGGCAAGGGTGTTTGGTGAAAACTCAATTTTTTTGATAACTTTTGATCACAAAGGTCTTAAGATGAAGCTGACCCGATATGAAGTTGATCGGATGAAATCTGTAGGAGGAGTTCGTCGAAGTACGAGGCATGGAAATGGTCAAAACAAGGACAAAATGGCACATTAAGAGCAAAATGGCGGACTTCCTGTTGCATGTTGGGTATAGCTCCAAGAGACATTTAAGTGTGGCTCGATGAAATACATATGCCCACCGAATTTCGTTAGCCTACATCAAACTGAAAGGTGGGGCTCGCCATTTTAAACTTTCCAGGGGGCGCTCTTGAGCCGTTTTGCCACGCCCATTTCCGTCACCCATGAATTATCAAATTTTTCACCGGGACTGACGTATCTGCAAAGTTTCATCCGTTTTCATCGATGTTCAGGCCGCCTAAAAGGCATTTGTTTGGAGTAAAGGAGAAGAAGAAGGAGAAGAAGGAGAAGAATAATAATAATAATCCTTCGAGTTTCAATAGGGCCTCGCACCGCCAGTGCTCGGGCCCTAATAATCCTTCGAGTTTCAATAGGGCCTCGCACCGCCAGTGCTCGGGCCCTAACTAGTGCTGCGAGCAGCAGTGAGCGGGCCCTCGCACCCCACGCGTGTCGGGGTGCTGCGCCGTTAAAGGCTGTGCTATTTCGGTGTGCAGTACTGAGAGAAACTTCCTGTCACCAGTAGGTGGCGCTCTAGGCGTGACTCAATACCGAAGCATAGATGTGTTCAGGACGGTACCTTGATGAAGCTTGAGAAATGTTGAGTAAATCGGATAACGTATGTAGGAGTTATGAGGACTTCCTGTTTCACCAGTAGGTGGCGCTGTAAGTGTGACTCAATACCGACACATAGATGGGTTCAGAAGGCCACCTTCATGAAGCATCAGCAATTTGGTGCAAATCGGATGATGTATGCAGGAGTTATGAGGACTTCCTGTTTCACCAATAGGTGGCGCTATACGTATGACGCAATACTGACACATAGATGTGTTCAGGACAGAACCGTCATGAAGCGTGAGCTATATCGGACAAATTGGATAATGTATGGAGGAGTTATGAGGACTTCCTGTTTCACCAATAGGTGGCGCTATAAGTATGATGCAATACTGAAACATAGATGTGTTCAGGACACAACCGTCATGAAGCGTGAGATATATCGGACAAATCGGATAATGTATGGAGGAGTTATGAGGACTTCCTGTTTCACCAATAGGTGGCGCTATAAGTATGACGCAATACTGACACATAGATGTGTTCAGGACAGAACCGTCATGAAGCGTGAGATATATCGGACAAATCGGATAGTGTATGTAGGAGTTATGAGGACTTCCTGTTTCACCAATAGGTGGCGCTATAAGTATGATGCAATACTGACACAAAGATGTGTTCAGGATAGAACTGTCATGAAGCTTGAGAAATGTTGAGTAAATCGGATAACGTATGTAGGAGTTATGAGGACTTCCTGTTTCACCAGTAGGTGGCGCTGTAAGTGTGACTCAATACCGACACATAGATGGGTTCAGAAGGCCACCTTCATGAAGCATCAGCAATTTGGTGCAAATCGGATGATGTATGCAGGAGTTATGAGGACTTCCTGTTTCACCAATAGGTGGCGCTATACGTATGACGCAATACTGACACATAGATGTGTTCAGGACAGAACCGTCATGAAGCGTGAGCTATATCGGACAAATTGGATAATGTATGGAGGAGTTATGAGGACTTCCTGTTTCACCAATAGGTGGCGCTATAAGTATGATGCAATACTGAAACATAGATGTGTTCAGGACACAACCGTCATGAAGCGTGAGATATATCGGACAAATCGGATAATGTATGGAGGAGTTATGAGGACTTCCTGTTTCACCAATAGGTGGCGCTATAAGTATGACGCAATACTGACACATAGATGTGTTCAGGACAGAACCGTCATGAAGCGTGAGATATATCGGACAAATCGGATAGTGTATGTAGGAGTTATGAGGACTTCCTGTTTCACCAATAGGTGGCGCTATAAGTATGATGCAATACTGACACAAAGATGTGTTCAGGATAGAACTGTCATGAAGCATGAGACATATCGGACAAATCGGATAATGTATGGAGGAGTTATGAGGACTTACTGTTTCACCAATAGGTGGCGCTATAAGTATGACTCAATACCGACACATAGATGGGTTCAGAAGGCCACCTTCATGAAGCGTCAGCAATTTGGTGCAAATCGGATGATGTATGCAGGAGTTATGAGGACTTCCTATTTCACCAATAGGTGGCGCTATACGTATGACGCAATACTGACACATAGATGTGTTCAGGACAGAACCGTCATGAAGCGTGAGCTATATCGGACAAATTGGATAATGTATGGAGGAGTTATGAGGACTTCCTGTTTCACCAATAGGTGGCGCTATAAGTATGATGCAATACTGACACAGATGTGTTCAGGACAGAACCGTCATGAAGCGTGAGATATATCGGACGAATTGGATATTGTATGTAGGAGTTATGAGGACTTCCTGTTTCACCAATAGGTGGCGCTATAAGTATGACGCAATACTGACACATAGATGTGTTCAGGACAGAACCGTCATGAAGCGTGAGATATATCGGACAAATCCGATAATGTATGGAGGAGTTATGGGGACTTCCTGTTTCACCAATAGGTGGCGCTATAAGTATGACGCAATACTGACACATAGATGTGTTCAGGACAGAACCGTCATGAAGCGTGAGATATATCGGACAAATCGGATAATGTATGGAGGAGTTATGAGGACTTCCTGTTTCACCAATAGGTGGCGCTATAAGTATGATGCAATACTGACACATAGATGTGTTCAGGACAGAACCGTCATGAAGCGTGAGATATATCGGACAAATTGGATAATGTATGGAGGAGTTATGAGGACTTCGTGTTTTATGGCGAAATGTCAAATTTTGGCGGGGCGCCACGGCAAGGGTGTTTGGTGAAAACTCAATTTTTTTGATAACTTTTGATCACAAAGGTCTTAAGATGAAGCTGACCCGATATGAAGTTGATCGGATGAAATCTGTAGGAGGAGTTCGTCGAAGTACGAGGCATGGAAATGGTCAAAACAAGGACAAAATGGCACATTAAGAGCAAAATGGCGGACTTCCTGTTGCATGTTGGGTATAGCTCCAAGAGACATTTAAGTGTGGCTCGATGAAATACATATGCCCACCGAATTTCGTTCGCCTACATCAAACTGAAAGGTGGGGCTCGCCATTTTAAACTTTCCAGGGGGCGCTCTTGAGCCGTTTTGCCACACCCATTTCCCTCACCCATGAATTATCAAATTTTTCACCGGGACTGACGTATCTGCAAAGTTTCATTCGTTTTCATCGATGTTTAGGCCGCCAAAAAGGCATTTGTTTGGGGAGAAGAAGAATAACAAGAAGGTAGGAGAATAATAATAATCCTTCGAAATACAATAGGGCCTCGCACCGCCAGTGCTCGGGCCCTAACTAGTGCTGCGAGCAGCAGTGAGCGGGCCCTCGCACCCCACGCGTGTCGGGGTGTGGCGCCGTTGAAGGGTGTGCTATTTCGGTGTGCAGTACTGAGACAAACTTCCTGTCACCAGTAGGTGGCGCTCTAGGCGTGATTCAATACCGAAGCATAGATGTGTTCAGGACGGTACCTTGATAAAGCGTGAGACATGTTGAGTAAATCGGATAACGTATGTAGGAGTTATGAGTACTTCCTGTTTCACCAGTAGGTGGCGCAGTAAGTGTGACTCAATACCGACGCATAGATGTGTTCAGAAGGTGACCTTCACGAAGCGTCAGCAATTTGGTGCAAATCGGATGATGTATGCAGGAGTTATGAGGACTTCCTGTTTCACCAATAGGTGGCGCTATAAGTATGACGCAATACTGACACATAGATGTATTCAGGACAGAACCGTCATGAAGCGTGAGATATATCGGACAAATTGGATAATGTATGGAGGAGTTATGAGGACTTCCTGTTTCACAAATATGTGGCGCTATAAGTATGACGCAATACTGACACATAGATGTGTTCAGGACAGAACCGTCATGAAGCGTGAGATATATCGGACAAATTGGATAATGTATGGAGGAGTTATGAGGACTTCCTGTTTCACCAATAGGTGGCGCTATAAGTATGACGCAATACTGACACATAGATGTGTTCAGGACAGAACCGTCATGAAGCGTGAGATATATCGGACAAATTGGATGATGTATGGAGGAGTTATGAGGACTTCCTGTTTCACCAATAGGTGGCGCTATAAGTATGACGCAATACTGACACATAGATGTGTTCAGGACAGAACCGTCATGAAGCGTGAGATATATCGGACGAATCGGATAATGTATGTAGGAGTTATGAGGACTTCCTGTTTCACCAATAGGTGGCGCTATAAGTATGATGCAATACTGACACATAGATGTGTTCAGGACAGAACCGTCATGAAGCGTGAGATATATCGGACAAATTGGATAATGTATGGAGGAGTTATGAGGACTTCGTGTTTTATGGCGAAATGTCAAACTTTGGCAGGGCGCCACGGCAAGGGTGTTTGGTGAAAACTCAATTTTTTTGATAACTTTTGATCACAAAGGTCTTAAGATGAAGCTGACCCGATATGAAGTTGATCGGATGAAATCTGTAGGAGGAGTTCGTCGAAGTACGAGGCATGGAAATGGTCAAAACAAGGACAAAATGGCACATTAAGAGCAAAATGGCGGACTTCCTGTTGCATGTTGGGTATAGCTCCAAGAGACATTTAAGTGTGGCTCGATGAAATACATATGCCCACCGAATTTCGTTAGCCTACATCAAACTGAAAGGTGGGGCTCGCCATTTTAAACTTTCCAGGGGGCGCTCTTGAGCCGTTTTGCCACGCCCATTTCCGTCACCCATGAATTATCAAATTTTTCACCGGGACTGACGTATCTGCAAAGTTTCATCCGTTTTCATCGATGTTCAGGCCGCCTAAAAGGCATTTGTTTGGAGTAAAGGAGAAGAAGGAGAAGAAGGAGAATAATAATAATCCTTCGAGTTTCAATAGGGCCTCGCACCGCCAGTGCTCGGGCCCTAATAATAACTAGTGCTGCGAGCAGCAGTGAGCGGGCCCTCGCACCCCACGCGGGTCGGGGTGTGGCGCCGTTAAAGGATGTGCTATTTCGGTGTCCAGTACTGACAGAAACGTCCTGTCACCAGTAGGTGGCGCTCTAAGCGTGACTCAATACCGACGCATAGATGTGTTCAGGACAGTACCTTGATGAAGCGTGAGAAATGTTGTGTAAATCGGACAAAGTATGTAGGAGTTATGAGGACTTCCTGTAAGCAGTAGGTGGCGCTGTAGGTATGACGCAATACTGACCTACAGATGTGTTCAAGATGCGACCTTCATCAAGCATGAGCAATTTGGAGTAAATCGGATAATGTATGTAGGAGTTATGAGTACTTCCTGTTTCACCAGTAGGTGGCGCTGTAAGTATGACGCAATACTGACACAAAGATGTGTTCAGGACAGAACCGTCATGAAGCATGAGATAAATGGGACAAATCGGATAATGTATGGAGGAGTTATGAGGACTTCCTGTTTCACCAATAGGTGGCGCTATAAGTATGACGCAATACTGACACATAGATGTGTTCAGGACAGAACCGTCATGAAGCATGAGATATATCGGACTAATCGGATAATGTATGGAGGAGTTATGAGGACTTCCTGTTTTACCAATAGGTGGCGCTATAAGTATGACGCAATACTGACACATAGATGTGTTCAGGACAGAACCTTCATGAAGCGTGAGATATATCGGACGAATTGGAGAATGTATGGAGGAGTTATGAGGACTTCCTGTTTCACCAATAGGTGGCGCTATAAGTATGACGCAATACTGACACATAGATGTGTTCAGGACAGAACCGTCATGAAGCGTGAGATATATCGGACAAATTGGATAATGTATGGAGGAGTAATGAGGACTTCCTGTTTCACCAATAGGTGGCGCTATAAGTATGACGCAATACTGACACATAGATGTGTTCAGGACAGAACCGTCATGAAGCGTGAGATATATCGGACAAATTGGATAATGTATGGAGGAGTTATGAGGACTTCCTGTTTCACCAATAGGTGGCGCTATAAGTATGACGCAATACTGACACATAGATGTGTTCAGGACAGAACCGTCATGAAGCGTGAGATATATCGGACAAATTGGATAATGTATGGAGGAGTTATGAGGACTTCCTGTTTCACCAATAGGTGGCGCTATAAGTATGACGCAATACTGACACATAGATGTGTTCAGGACAGAACCGTCATGAAGCGTGAGATATATCGGACGAATTGGATAATGTATGGAGGAGTTATGAGGACTTCCTGTTTCACCAATAGGTGGCGCTATAAGTATGACGCAATACTGACACATAGATGTGTTCAGGACAGAACCGTCATGAAGCGTGAGATATATCGGACAAATTGGATAATGTATGGAGGAGTTATGAGGACTTCCTGTTTCACCAATAGGTGGCGCTATAAGTATGACGCAATACTGACACATAGATGTGTTCAGGACAGAACCGTCATGAAGCGTGAGATATATCGGACAAATTGGATAATGTATGGAGGAGTTATGAGGACTTCCTGTTTCACCAATAGGTGGCGCTATAAGTATGAGGCAATACTGACACATAGATGTGTTCAGGACAGAACCGTCATGAAGCGTGAGATATATCGGACAAATTGGATAATGTATGGAGGAGTTATGAGGACTTCGTGTTTTATGGCGAAATGTCAAACTTTGGCAGGGCGCCACGGCAAGGGTGTTTGGTGAAAACTCAATTTTTTTGATAACTTTTGATCACAAAGGTCTTAAGATGAAGCTGACCCGATATGAAGTTGATCGGATGAAATCTGTAGGAGGAGTTCGTCGAAGTACGAGGCATGGAAATGGTCAAAACAAGGACAAAATGGCACATTAAGAGCAAAATGGCGGACTTCCTGTTGCATGTTGGGTATAGCTCCAAGAGACATTTAAGTGTGGCTCGATGAAATACATATGCCCACCGAATTTCGTTAGCCTACATCAAACTGAAAGGTGGGGCTCGCCATTTTAAACTTTCCAGGGGGCGCTCTTGAGCCGTTTTGCCACGCCCATTTCCGTCACCCATGAATTATCAAATTTTTCACCGGGACTGACGTATCTGCAAATTTTCATCCGTTTTCATCGATGTTCAGGCCGCCTAAAAGGCATTTGTTTGGAGTAAAGGAGAAGAAGGAGAAGGAGAATAATAATCCTTCGAGTTTCAATAGGGCCTCGCACCGCCAGTGCTCGGGCCCTAATAATCCTTCGAAATTCAATAGGGCCTCGCACCGCCAGTGCTCGGGCCCTAATTATTTCCACCTGAAAAAAACATAAGGGGTATGTATGGCGTTTTTTTTTCAGACCAAATTTATTTCTATCTACAATCTTCCTGAACATTCACATGTATGTAGTACAAGCAATTCTGATCAAAGATCTGCCACTCATGGGTGTCTAGTCCATTCCTAGGCCGAGCAGTGACAAATCTAACTAGTGCTGCGAGCAGCAGTGAGCGGGCCCTCGCACCCCACGCGGGTCGGGGTGTGGCGCCGTTAAAGGGTGTGCTATTTCGGTGTCCAGTACTGACAGAAACTTCCTGTCACCAGTAGGTAGCGCTCTAAGCGTGACTCAATACCGACGCATAGATGTGTTCAGGACGGTACCTTGATGAAGCGTGAGAAATGTTGTGTAAATCGGACAAAGTATGTAGGAGTTATGAGGACTTCCTGTTTCACCAGTAGGTGGCGCTGTAAGTGTGACTCAATACCAGTGTTGGGCTCGTTACTCAAAAAATGTAATATATTACTTATTACTCATTACCCTTTTTAAAAGTAATATCGTTACTTTACTTATTACTCCCAGCCAAAAGTAACTAGTTACTTATGTAATATATTACTTTCCATATTGACTACCTTTTGCAGCGTGCTCATCACGGTCCGGTTCTCTTTCCACCAACTTCATGTTGCTGTGTTGGCGTAGCAAATGTTTCAGGAGATTTGAGGTGGTGTTTCTGGCCCAAGAAAGAGTCTTAGTAGAACTTACACACAGTTTACACTTGACGACAACATTCTTGTTGTCTTTCAGTTCCAGGAAATCGAAATAGTGTGCGTATTTCCAGCCATGGAATGTTAACGTCGTCATGTTCAAATAGCTCCGCTCGCTCGCTGCTTGCCTGGTAATGTGACGGGACGTGATATGAGCGGAACGTTCTTCAATCTGAAATCAAAACTTTATTTCACCCTTTGTGAAACGAAAATAAATAAACAGAGCAGGCCTATGACAAAAGTTATGCAGTAGCGAGCTTTCTGGGGGCAAGTAACTGTAATATTATTACTGAAATGTGATTAGTAACTCGCTACACCCCTCGTTACTGGAAAAAGTAATATTATTACTGTAGCGCGTTACTAGTAACGCGTTACTGCCCAACACTGCTCAATACCGACACATAGATGGGTTCAGAAGGCCACCTTCATGAAGCGTCAGCAATTTGGTGCAAATCGGATGATGTATGCAGGAGTTATGAGGACTTCCTGTTTCACCAATAGGTGGCGCTATACGTATGACGCAATACTGACACATAGATGTGTTCAGGACAGAACCGTCATGAAGCGTGAGATATATCGGACAAATTGGATAATGTATGGAGGAGTTATGAGGACTTCCTGTTTCACCAATAGGTGGCGCTATAAGTATGACGCAATACTGACACATAGATGTGTTCAGGACAGAACCGTCATGAAGCGTGAGATATATCGGACAAATTGGATAATGTATGGAGGAGTTATGAGGACTTCCTGTTTCACCAATAGGTGGCGCTATAAGTATGACGCAATACTGACACATAGATGTGTTCAGGACAGAACCGTCATGAAGCGTGAGATATATCGGACAAATCGGATAATGTATGGAGGAGTTATGAGTACTTCCTGTTTCACCAATAGGTGGCGCTATAAGTATGACGCAATACTGACACATAGATGTGTTCAGGACAGAACCGTCATGAAGCGTGAGATATATCGGACAAATTGGATAATGTATGGAGGAGTTATGAGGACTTCCTGTTTCACCAATAGGTGGCGCTATAAGTATGACGCAATACTGACACATAGATGTGTTCAGGACAGAACCGTCATGAAGCGTGAGATATATCGGACAAATTGGATAATGTATGGAGGAGTTATGAGGACTTCCTGTTTCACCAATAGGTGGCGCTATAAGTATGATGCAATACTGACACATAGATGTGTTCAGGACAGAACCGTCATGAAGCGTGAGATATATTGGACAAATTGGATAATGTATGTAGGAGTTATGAGGACTTCGTGTTTTATGGCGAAATGTCAAACTTTGGCGGGGCGCCACGGCAAGGGTGTTTGGTGAAAACTCAATTTTTTTGATAACTTTTGATCACAAAGGTCTTAAGATGAAGCTGACCCGATATGAAGTTGATCGGATGAAATCTGTAGGAGGAGTTCGTCGAAGTACGAGGCATGGAAATGGTCAAAACAAGGACAAAATGGCACATTAAGAGCAAAATTGCGGACTTCCTGTTGCATGTTGGGTATAGCTCCAAGAGACATTTAAGTGTGGCTCGATGAAATACATATGCCCACCGAATTTCGTTCGCATACATCAAACTGAAAGGTGGGGCTCGCCATTTTAAACTTTCCAGGGGGCGCTCTTGAGCCGTTTTGCCACGCCCATTTCCGTCACCAATGAAATATCCGTTTTTCAGCAGGTCTGATGTATCTGCAAAGTTTCATCCGTTTTCATCGATGTTTAGGCCGCCAAAAAGGCATTTGTTTGGGGAGAAGAAGAAGGAGAATAATAATAATCCTTCGAAATTCAATAGGGCCTCGCACCGCCAGTGCTCGGGCCCTAACTAGGCGTGACTCAATACCGAAGCATAGATGTGTTCAGGACGGTACCTTGATAAAGCGTGAGACATGTTGAGTAAATCGGATAACGTATGTAGGAGTTATGAGGACTTCCTGTTTCACCAGCAGGTGCCGCTGTAGGTATGACGCAATACTGACTTACAGAAGTGTTCAAGATGTGACCTTCATCAAGCATGAGCAATTTGGAGTAAATCGGATAACATATGTAGGAGTTATGAGTACTTCCTGTTTCACCAGTAGGTGGCGCTGTAAGTGTGACTCAATACCGACGCATAGATGTGTTCAGAAGGTGACCTTCACGAAGCGTCAGCAATTTGGTGCAAATCGGATGATGTATGCAGGAGTTATGAGGACTCCCTGTTTCACCAATAGGTGGCGCTTTAAGTATGACACAATACGGACACATAGATCTGTTCAGGACCGAACCGTCATGAAGCGTGAGATATATCGGACAGATTGGATAATGTATGGAGGAGTTATGAGGACTTCCTATTTCACCAATAGGTGGCGCTATAAGTATGACGCAATACTGACACATAGATGTGTTCAGGACAGAACCGTCATGAAGCGTGAGATATATCAGACAAATCCGATAATGTATGGAGGAGTTATGAGGACTCCCTGTTTCACCAATAGGTGGCGCTATAAGTATGACACAATACGGACACATAGATCTGTTCAGGACCGAACCGTCATGAAGCGTGAGATATATCGGACAAATTGGATAATGTATGGAGGAGTTATGAGGACTTCCTATTTCACCAATAGGTGGCGCTATAAGTATGACGCAATACTGACACATACAGTAGATGTGTTCAGGACAGAACCGTCATGAAGCGTGAGATATATCGGACAAATTGGATAATGTATGGAGGAGTTATGAGGACTTCGTGTTTTATGGCGAAATGTCAAACTTTGGTGGGGCGCCACGGCAAGGGTGTTTGGTGAAAACTCAATTTTTTTGATAACTTTTGATCACAAAGGTCTTAAGATGAAGCTGACCCGATATGAAGTTGATCGGATGAAATCTGTAGGAGGAGTTCGTCGAAGTACGAGGCATGGAAATGGTCAAAACAAGGACAAAATGGCACATTAAGAGCAAAATGGCGGACTTCCTGTTGCATGTTGGGTATAGCTCCAAGAGACATTTTAGTGTGTATCGATGAAATACATGTGCCCTCCGAATTTCGTTCCCCTACATCAAACTGAAAGGTGGGGCTCGCCATTTTAAATTTTCCAGGGGGCGCTCTTGAGCCGTTTTGCCACGCCCATTTCCGTCACCCATGAATTATCAAATTTTTCACCGGGACTGACGTATCTGCAAAGTTTCATCCGTTTTCATCGATGTTTAGGCCGCCAAAAATGCATTTGTTTTGGAAGAAGGAGAAGGAGAAGAATAATAATAATCCTTCGAAATTCAATAGGGCCTCGCACCGCCAGTGCTCGGGCCCTAATTATTTCCACCTGAAAAAAAACATAAGGGGTATCAATGGCTTTTTTTTTTCAGACCAAATTTATTTCTATCTATAATCTTCATGAACATTCACAGGTATGTAGTACAAGCCATTCTGATCAGAGATCTGCCACCCAGGGGTGTCTAGTCCAGTCCTAGGCCGAGCAGTGACAAATGTAATTATTTCCACCTGAAAAAAAACATAAGGGGTATGTATGGCGTTTTTTTTTCAGACCAAATTTCTTTTTATCTACAATCTTCCTGAACATACACACGTATGTAGTACAAGCCATTCTGATCAGAGATCTGCCACCCAGGGGTGTCTAGTCCATTCCTAGCCCGAGCAGTGACAAATGTAACTAGGGCTGCGAGCAGCAGTGAGCGGGCCCTCGCACCCCACGCGTGTCGGGGTGTGGTGCCGTTAAAGGGTGTGCTATTTCGGTGTGCAGTACTGAGAGAAACTTCCTGTCACCAGTAGGTGGCGCTCTAGGCGTGACTCAATACCGAAGCATAGATGTGTTCAGGACGGTACCTTGATGAAGCGTGAGAAATGTTGAGTAAATCGGATAACGTATGTAGGAGTTATGAGGACTTCCTGTTTCACCAGAAGGTGGCGCTGTAAGTGTGACTCAATACCGACACATAGATGGGTTCAGAAGGCCACCTTCATGAAGCGTCAGCAATTTGGTGCAAATCGGATGATGTATGCAGGAGTTATGAGGACTTCCTGTTTCACCAATAGGTGGCGCTATAAGTATGACGCAATACTGACACATAGATGTGTTCAGGACAGAACCGTCATGAAGCGTGAGATATATCGGACAAATCCGATAATGTATGGAGGAGTTATGGGGACTTCCTGTTTCACCAATAGGTGGCGCTATAAGTATGACGCAATACTGACACATAGATGTGTTCAGGACAGAACCCTCATGAAGCGTGAGATATATTGGACAAATTGGATAATGTATGGAGGAGTTATGAGGACTTCCTGTTTCACCAATAGGTGGCGCTATAAGTATGACGCAATACTGACACATAGATGTGTTCAGGACAGAACCGTCATGAAGCCTGAGATATATCGGACAAATTGGATAATGTATGGAGGATTTATGAGGACTTCCTGTTTCACCAATAGGTGGCGCTATAAGTATGACGCAATACTGACACATAGATGTGTTCAGGACAGGACCGTCATGAAGCGTGAGATATATCGGACAAATTGGATAATGTATGGATGAGTTATGAGGACTTCGTGTTTTATGGCGAAATGTCAAACTTTAGCGGGGCGCCACGGCAAGGGTGTGTGGTGAAAACTCAATTTTTTTGATAACTTTTGATCACAAAGGTCTTAAGATGAAGCCGACCCGATATGAAGTTGATCGGATGAAATCTCTAGGAGGAGTTCGTCGAAGTACGAGGCATGGAAATGGTCAAAACAAGGACAAAATGGCACATTAAAAGCAAAATGGCGGACTTCCTGTTGCATGTTGGGTATAGCTCCAAGAGACATTTAAGTGTGGCTCGATGAAATACATATGCCCACCGAATTTCGTTCGCCTACATCAAACTGAAAGGTGGGGCTCGCCATTTTAGATTTTCCAGGGGGCGCTCTTGAGCCGTTTTGCCACGCCCATTTCCGTCACCCATGAATTATCAAATTTTTCACCGGGACTGACGTATCTGCAAAGTTTCATCCGTTTTCATCGATGTTCAGGCCGCCTAAAAGGCATTTGTTTGGAGTAAAGAAGAAGAAGAAGAACAAGAAGGTAGAATAATAATCCTTCGAAATTCAATAGGGCCTCGCACCGCCAGTGCTCGGGCCCTAATTATTTCCACCTGAAAAAAAACATAAAGGGGTATGTATGGCTTTTTTTTTTTCAGACCAAATTTATTTCTATCTATGATCTTCATGAACATTCACAGGTATGTAGTACAAGCAATTCTGATCAGAGATCTGCCACTCATGGGTGTCTAGTCCATTCCTAGGCCGAGCAGTGACAAATCTAATTATTTCCGCCTGAAAAAAAACATAAAGGGTATGTATGGCTTCTTTTTTTTTCAGACTAAATTTATTTCTATCTTGAATCTTCATGAACATTCACAGGTATGTAGTACAAGCCATTCTGATCAGAGATCTGCCACCCAGGGGTGTCTAGTCCATTCCTAGGCCGAGCAGTGACAAATCTAATTATTTCCACCTGAAAAGAAACATAAGGGGTATGTATGTATGGCGTTTTTTTTTCAGACCAAATTTATTTCTATCTTTAATCTTCATGAACATTCACAGATATGTAGTACAAGCAATTCTGATCAGTGATCTGCCACTCATGGGTGTCTAGTCCATTCCTAGGCCGAGCAGTGACAAATCTTATTATTTCCAACGGAAAAAAAACATAAGGGGTATGTATGCGGTTTTTTTTCAGACCAGATTTATTTTTATCTACAATCTTCCTGAACATTCACACGTATGTAGTACAAGCCATTCTGATCAGAGATCTGCCACCCAGGGGTGTCTAGTCCAGTCCTAGGCCGAGCAGTGACAAATCTAATTATTTCCACCTGAAAAAAAACATAAGGGGTATGTATGGCGTTTTTTTTTTCAGACCAAATTTATTTCCATCTATAATCTTCATGAACATTCACAGGTATGTAGTACAAGCCATTCTGATCAGAGATCTGCCACCCAGGGGTGTCTAGTCCAGTCCTAGGCCGAGCAGTGACAAATCTAATTATTTCCACCTGAAAAAAACATAAGGGGTATGTATGGCGTTTTTTTTTCAGACCAAATTTATTTCTATCTACAATCTTCCTGAACATTCACATGTATGTAGTACAAGCAATTCTGATCAAAGATCTGCCACTCATGGGTGTCTAGTCCATTCCTAGGCCGAGCAGTGACAAATCTAATTATTTCCACCTGAAAAAAAACATAAGGGGTATCAATGGCTTTTTTTTTTCAGACCAAATTTATTTCTATCTATAATCTTCATGAACATTCACAGGTATGTAGTACAAGCCATTCTGATCAGAGATCTGCCACCCAGGGGTGTCTAGTCCAGTCCTAGGCCGAGCAGTGACAAATGTAATTATTTCCACCTGAAAAAAAACATAAGGGGTATGTATGGCGTTTTTTTTTCAGACCAAATTTCTTTTTATCTACAATCTTCCTGAACATACACACGTATGTAGTACAAGCCATTCTGATCAGAGATCTGCCACCCAGGGGTGTCTAGTCCATTCCTAGCCCGAGCAGTGACAAATGTAATTATTTCCACCTGAAAAAAAACATAAGGGGTATGTATGGCGTTTTTTTTTAAGACCAAGTTTATTTTTATCTACGATCTTCCTGAACATTCACACGTATGTAGTACAAGCCATTCTGATCAGAGATCTGCCACCCAGGGGTGTCTAGTCCAGTCCTAGGCTGAGCAGTGACAAATCTAATTATTTCCACCTGAAAAAAAACATAAGGGGTATACTCTTCAAAGTCCTTTTCAACTTTCAATCTGAGACGGTTCAGGTTTCAGCGAGCGGGGGTAGGGTCCGCCCAGGGGCGGTGGCGGGAATTACACCAGCAGGGCCCATCAAGCTCTTTAAGCGCTTTAAGCGCTTACCGTGTCAGTTTGCTCCTTGTACTGCCTTCACATAACACAATACATCACTGGACGGGCCACCTTTGACCTTTCAACTTTCAATCTGAGACAGTTCAGGTTTCAGCGAGCGGGGGTAGGGTCCGCCCAGGGGCGGTGGCGGGAATAACACCAGCAGGGCCCTTCAAGCGCTTTAAGCTTTAAGCGCTTACCGTGTCAGTTTGCTCCTTGTACTGCCTTCACATAACACAATACATCATGAGTAGAGTGGGCGGAGGGAGTGAGACACAATAGAATTGGGGGAGGGGGTGATGCTCCACTCAAAGTTAGAGAGCTTGAAACTAGGAGGAGGACCTCAGGGTACTAGACATCGCACGAACTTGAATCAGTTTAGCAAGATATATTTTATCATGGCTTTGTGACTGTCAATAAACACTTGAAACTCTTTCTTAGTATAGAGCTTGAAACTAGGAGGAGGACCTCAGGGTTCTAGACGTCGCACGAACTTGAATCAGTTCAGCCAGATATATTTTATAAACACTTGAAAACCAAATGTAATATTTTGTACGTCAATCGGCACGGGTCCGTGTCTTTCACCAATTCCATTGTTTTGATTTTTCTATGATAAAGGGGAATTAAAAACTAGACAATGGGAGGCACTCATATGACAGAACACACGTATACCATGCCATTCCAGTCTAAGAATGAACAAGTATCGAAACCCGAGAGGCTATGTGGATTCTCTCCCTCCCGTTACACTAAATTTACAGAATACGCTCAATCTGAGACGGTTCAGGTTTCAGCGAGTGGGGGCAGGGTTATGCACACAGCTCAGGTCCCTGGACTGGAGGTAGTTGGTCCACCAAGGGGTGGTGGCGGGAGTTACACCAACGGTACAGCTTGGTATACCGTCTTAATAAGCAATATTTTGTTTGTGAATCGGCACAGGTCCATGTCTTTAATCAAAAATCACTACACTGGTTACCAGTCAACTCTAGAATAGACTTTAAAATAATATTACTAGTCTATAGATCTCTCCACAGTCACTCATCAGAATATATTTCAGACATGCTTGTTAAGTACATGCCCAACAGACCACTCAGATCCTCAGGTACTGAACTTTTAACAGTTCCAAAAGCCAGGACCAAGAAACACGGAGAGGCAGCTTTTAGTTTCTATGCCCCCAACCTCTGGAACACCCTACCGGAGTGCCTAAGAAGGGCCGAAACAACAGAGGTCTTCAAGCGAGACCTCAAGACGTACCTTTTCGACCTAGCCTACAAGGATAAATACATTGGTATTTATCCTGCTATGCACTGTATGTATATCAAGTAGTGTACAGAAGCTGGTTACCCTGAAACAGGCTTGTTCTGTTCTGACAGCTGTGTTGCTTCAATGGCTCAGTGTGCTACTAACCATTTTCTGCCTCCCCTAGTGCCTCTCTCTCTCCCTCCTATCCTCTAACCAGTGTCAGCTGTGGAGCTGTGGATGTCGTAGTATTTAGTACACACACACACACACACACACGTACACACAGACACACATCAGTCCACATCCGGCTTAGGCCTGGACCTGATGCTCTTAGCCTTTCTTGCTCTGAAAATTTAATTTAATGTAATTTATTGTTCTTTAAATGTTCTTAGCCATTAGACAAATATATTCCAGGAGTTTGCCCCAGGTTGCCTATCTGTGTGGTCTGAATGGCTCTATGTGCTACTAACCCTGTTCTGCCTTCCCTCTCCCTAGTGCCTCTCTCTCTCCCTCCTATCTTCTAACCAGGTCCAGTGGATGCCCCACTGTCACCAGCAGACCTCCCGGAGTCCGATAGATACCCCCGTGTCTGCTGTGGATGTCGTAGCATGTCCGTAGAATGTCCTCTCTCCTATGATGCTTTTTAGCCTCTCTTACTCTGAAATGTAATTTAATGTAATGTATTGCTTTATAAATGTTCTTAGCCGGTAGACAAACATACTCCTGGAGCTTGCTCGATCGCCTTGTTGAGAGGGGTCAGGGAAGAATTTTTACAGCTCACTTATCTGGCCCTCTCTCTCCCTCCATCCCTCCAGACCTCTGCTGAAGGGGGGAGAATGCTCTCTCCTTCTCTCTCTCTCCCTCCATACCTCCAGCCCTCTGCTGAAGGGGGGGGAATGCTCTCTCCTTCTCTCTCTCTCCCTCCATACCTCCAGCCCTCTGCTGAAGGGGGGAATATGCTCTCTCCTTCTCTCTCTCTCCCTCCATCCCTCCAGACCTCTGCTGAAGGGGGGAGAATGCTCTCTCCTTCTCTCTCTCTCCCTCCATCCCTCCAGCCCTCTGCTGAAGGGGGGAGAATGCTCTCTCCTTCTCTCTCTCTCCCTCCATACCTCCAGCCCTCTGCTGAAGGGGGGAGAATGCTCTCTCCTTCTCTCTCTCTCCCTCCATACCTCCAGCCCTCTGCTGAAGGGGGGAGAACGCTCTCTCCTTCTCTCTCTCTCCCTCCAGACCTCTGCTGAAGCAAGGAGAATGCTCTCTCCTTCTCTCTCTCTCTCTCCCTCTGTCTCTCCTGTGTACGGGGTTACAACGCAGTGCCCAAGCGTAAGGCACCCGCCTCGGGGGTGAGGACGTAGCCCGTGGGCTTCCTCTTGCGTCCCCCCATCGAAACCGGCCTTCCTCCGCCAGCGGGCCCCAGAGAGGCCCAGGCGGGTCTTTGTCGAAGTGCAGCCCCGGCCAGAGAACCAGGGCGAAACCATCTAGGGGTGAGGACAGACCCTCGGCCTCCTCTTCCGTCCCCACATTGAGTACGAGCTTTTTAATGTGGGGCTTGGAGCCCTGGGTCGTTACACGGTCCCTCCTCTGCTCCGTTCCCGAGCCGAGGCACCATCTCGGGGTGAGGACGCGGCCCCTCGTCCTCCAATTCCGTCCCCCCATTGAAACACAGTCATTGAGACTCTGCTCAATATACAACCCGCCGATACGTGTTCGAAATAGTACAGACCGACTCTCAGATTTACCCGGAGCTCACAAAAAACCCAGTAAGAGGGAGACCGGGATTCCCGGCTGAGGACCCGGGAAGGCGATTTGCTCCCGCCTATGGGGATTAAAGCAGTGCTTTATTTTTGGTGGGTCCTGTCGACCGGGGACTGTGCAATTTTTTCGGCCGAGGCGGGACTTTGTCATTTTTTCAGCGGAGGCTGGACTTTGTCATTTTTCGGCCGAGGCGGGACTTTGTCGGGATCGTAGCGGGGATATCCACTGGCGCATCTTCCTACTGCTTTCTCCTACTGCTCTTTCTGACCGCCGCCGACCGCCGCCGACCGCCCCGGACCCCCCGCCCGGTCCAATTCGAGGGACGGCGATCCGACTTTGAGGTCAAAAGTCTTCTGACCAGTCAGGGCGGTCCAGAAAGCCCCCCTGACCGCCCCTGAACGCCACTGACCACCACTGACCACCCGGTCCGATTCAAGGGACAGTCATCCGACTCAGAGGACGTTGCATCACAAAAGTCTTCTGACCGTTCAGCGTTGTCCAGAAAGCCCCCCTGACCAGCGCTGACCACCCGCCCGATCCGATTTCAGGGACAGCGATCCGATTTCAAGGACATTTGACACATAATTTTACAAATCTGTACGGTTTTTGTCAAATATCTCGGAAACGGAAGCTCGTACAGAAAATTTAGCTGTCAGGCGTATGCTAACTGTAGAATTTGAAGAGGAATCGAATGAGCCCATCCGCGAGGCTCTATGACTTTCGGTTCAAGAGTTATAGCCGTTTGAACCACCACTGACCACCACTGACCACCTTATATCACAGTCCCTGACCCTGACCACTCCGTCTGATTCAAGGGACAGTGATCCAACTTTGAGGACGTTGCACACAAGTCTTCTGACCAGCCAGGGTGGTCCCGAGAGCCCAACTGACCACCCCCGACCACAACTGACCACCACTGACCACCAATGACCACCCGGTCCGATTCAAGGGACAGTCATCCGACTTTGAGGACGTTGCACACAAAAGTCTTCTGACCGGCCAGGGTTGTCCAGAAAGCCCCCCTGACCACCCGCCCGATCCGATTTCAGGGACAGTGATCCGATTTCGAGGACATTTTACACAAAAGTCTTCTGACCGCCCCCAGTGGTCCCGAAAGCCCCCCTGACCAACCCTGACAACCCCTGACCACCCCTGACCACCACTGACCACACTGTCCAGTTCAAGGGACAGTGATCCAACTTTGAGGACGTTGCACACAAAAGTCTTCTGACCGGCCAGGGTTGTCCAGAAAGCCCCCCTGACCACCGCTGACCACCCCTGACCGCCCGATCCGATTTCAGGGACAGTGATCCGATTTCGAGGACATTTTACACAAAAGTCTTCTGACCGCCCCCGGTGGTCCCGAAAGCCCCCCTGACCACCCATGACAACCCCTGACCACCCCTGACCACCCCTGACAACCCCTGACCACCCCTGACCACCACTGACCACACTGTCCAGTTCAAGGGACAGTGATCCAACTTTGAGGACGTTGCACACAAAAGTCTTCTGACCGGCCTGAAAGCCCCCCTGACCACCCCTGACCACCCGCCCGATCCGATTTCAGGGACAGTGATCCGTTTTCGAGGACATTTTACACAAAAGTCTTCTGACTTGAGGTGTTTAGGGGTAGTTGGCTGAGATGTCACTGTATAATACTTAATGGCATGGTCCTGGGAGTAAGTGACCAGCATTTGGTAGGATTCCCATGAAAGATGAGTGTGTGGTGGCCCACAACGTCTTCTCTCTACTGTAGAGGACTTTTGCCAGGAGTGTGGGTGGTGAGGGTATTTCTGGGGTACCTAACTGAATGCCCCCTGTACAATGTCCATCGGCACTGTCTTAGGATACACTGACCCGCATTTGGATCGATTCTACCAGTAAATGGACGTTTGGGAGGTCAAAAGGTGACTTTTGTACTGATCCGTTTTCAAGGACATTTTGATCCGATTTCAGGGACAGTGTATGGCTTAAAATGTCCCTGAAATCGGATTGACCAAATGGTCAATATCTCCAAAGTTGCTTTGGCTAGGAGGCTGGTATCGCAGTATGTCCATACCTCCATGGTACTCTGTTAGTGTGCTGAGTGTCGAGGCAATCCGAGCAATTTGAATTTTGACCAAAATCCAAAAATCAGCTTTCAGCTGCCTGGAGTCTAAAATTCAGCTTCCTCCGATCTTTCCGATATCCGGAGGGCTTGTTTCTTATGGCAAGGGGATGCTGCAGTTACGATATGAGCCTCCTAGCCCAAGCCACTTTGGAAATGTTGACCATTTGGTCAATCCGATTTCAGGGACATTTTAAGCCATACACTGTCCTTGAAAATGGATGGAATGGGGGAATCAATTCAAATTGTCCTGTCTTTCTCTCTATGTGTCCATCTGTCTGTCTGTCATTCTGTCTCTGTCCCCTTCTGTCCCCTTCAAGGACATTTGAATGGGACACTACTCTAGCCAAGACTTCTTTTGCGGCCTGTTAATGGATGAGGTGTTTAGGGGGTAGTTGGCTGAGATGTCACTGTATAATACTCAATGTATAATTTTAAATGAAAACTAATTTTGTTGGTGACACAATATTTCTTATTAAAATTCCAAACTGATTTCCAATTAATATTCTCAAATTTAGAGTTCCAAAATGACTTGGCACGAGGAGTTGTGGACACCTGGCAAAGTGACCTAAGATGACTATTAGTAAATTTTTTGTCTGTGATGCATATACCATCTAACATAAGGTTACATTTAAATTGCACATTCATATCCATCACGGCACTTACCCCTCAACAGCCTCAAAAGACCAGCAGGCACTGCACCAAAAACAATCGCAAAGTTCTTAGGAGTAACTGGAATCCCATATTTCTTGAGAAATTCTGAATAAGAAAAGAAAAGTCCATTGTCATTTAATAACTGAGTCACCAGCAATATGTCATTTTTAACCCAGCTATCAATAAACAATGTTTTATTTTGTATATCTAATATCTTTATTTTTCCAAATTAAACATTTATGGGGGGCAAAATTGTGTTTGTACATGATTAACCAGGGCAATAATGCTTGTTTATGGTAGTTAGACAGTTTAACAGGAATCTTATTTATATCAAATTACAATGCAGGAGGAATTCAATACCACCTATCTTCTCAAAAATAAGTTCTGGAATAATGTACTTTCATGATGGAGGCAGAGATCAAGCCCAGCGATGAACCCATGGTGCTCGACTCCTCGAGCGACTTCAAAGAGGACCTAGACGTCATCGAAGAGTTGTAGAGTTATAAGTAATAGCTGACCTAGTTCTTCTCACTCAGCCATGTCCGTCAACATGTGGGGTCTGCTACACCATGTGTGCCAAGTCCACGGTCATGAGACAGTTGTGATTGATGGGTTTCAGCTAGTTTCTTTCACCAGGTGATCAGGCTACTGAACAAAGGACACTAGTGACCTGTAGCATACTGTTGCATAGACTGCACTAAGTACTGTATACTGATCACTTATAACACTTAACATTGAGATAAGTATCGAGTAACAGGCTGAGCACTGTTATTATTGGGTAATGAGCCTAGCACAATCATTACTATGAGTACTGAGTACTGAGAACTTAAACACTGGACACTTGTGTCTGAACGCTGCTATTACAATGCCACACTGTATATTTGAGTAACGAGCCGAGTACAATCAATGCTAGAGTACTGTGTTTTAAACATTGCATATCATGATGAGTGCTGCTACTACTATGTTGCACATGCGTGTATTTGTATTTGTGTCATCATTGCCATTGCAATTATTGTGTGTAATTATTATTATTATTATTATTGTTATTAGTATTATTATTATTAACATTTAGTGTAATTATTGCCATTGCCGCTGCAAAATCTCTATCAGGATTTTTTTTTTTAAAGAAAAAAGGATTTGATGAATATGTCAACAATAAAAACAGTAGGCTACATTCATTGCAGGTCAGATGACTATGGTTTGATACTTGCTGATAGAATTTGTTGTGTTTGTGTTGAGAGGGAACAATTAATGTGAGCAGCTGATACAGCAGGCCTGCTCGTCATCTGAGCACAAGCCTGTCACTTCTGCAGGAGATATATCTTAAAACCCTACACCAATCACTAATTTCGAAACATCAACACAAACTCAGTTATTGGGAGTTTTGTCTGCAGCCAGGTACTCTTGATAATGTTTGCGTAGAGTGCGCAGAGCTTCTGCAGTAGGCCGAAGCCTGCACTAGGCCTATGCCTGCACTGAATTGTGACGTTTCACGGTGAATACAATGTGGCCTCGGCCTATGGCGATTATGACATAGCACCACAGCATTACTTTACATTCAGTAAATAGACTACTCTTTTGTTTGATGGCAACACAACGAACATTATAAATTATGTTAGGCTACTAGCAAGATAAACTGCCACAACAGGCAGACTCTGTCAACTGACAGGCATGATAAGGGAATATGATATCAATATCCCTGATGGACTGACTACCATCCTGGAGGGTTTCTCCCGAGCTGTACTCAAAAAGAGACCGGACAACGTCAAACTATTCGCATCTTACTGAGCTGAGGAAATATAAACATGGTAGGGAAGATGCCAATGCACACCTATGTGAACTCAGCCATTAATTGTGATCTTTTAGTAGCCTTATTTTTTGTTATGCAGAGAACCCATCATTTGAGTTGAAAAAGCTTGTCATAGAGTTCCAAAAAACAAGGGGTAAAGTGGACTTATATTTACTATGAATACTGAATTCTTTTAAAGACGATATCCTCCATGAAAAAATAGGCCTACACATATTGTCTAACATGAATATATTTTGAATATTTCTTTTTAGCTGAGAGTTTACTTGCAGTTGGTTTTGAAGAAGAACTGAAGAAGGCTGCCATTCCATCGGGCTTCTCAAAATACGATCCACCAGCACAGCCAGAACCAGCACAGCTACTGATTTCAGATCCGGTCCATTATAAGCCTGTGTACACACCGTCCACCGTGAATAAGGGAGACACTGCCTTCAGCGATGCACAGCTCGTCAGCTGTCAAGAAAATTACACACATCGATCCCCCTCAAGCCTTGCTGGGAAGCACAGGTTTGAGATGCGGGTACCCAACACAAATCAGAAGCCCATTCTGAGAGAAGTTCCCCTCAAACAAGGAGTCACAAACACACTTATGAGATCAGAACATCTGACGGTTGTAGACGCACCTGTAGTTACCTGCAGCAGTGAGAACCAGGTGAAAGCCTATCTGAAAGCGACTACTGTATCCATGTGCAAGTCAAGTCCAGAATTGCAGGGGTCGGCTTGCGACTTCAACCAACAGCACTGAAAGAGAATACTCCCTCTCCAAATGTAGAGTCTGCAAACTCACACCCTAGGGAGGCTTCCATACTTTCACACAGACTGTCTCCTGTCGGGTCGAGAGCTATGGAACCCCCAAAAGAAATTCAAATCGTAAAGGACCCATCGGCATCTGGTCCACTACGGGTTACAATTGACGCATGGGCACAAGTGACTAGGGAATCTTCCGTCAGGAAAGCAGATACAGGAAAGAAGAGGACCTCTCTCAACCCTTCACCTGTACGTTCTAATCAAGATTATAGAGCTTGTCATACCGGCAAAAGGGATTTTCTTGAAGCACCAACTGAAGTAAAGTGTGACTGCAGCTACGACCATGACGCGTTTTGGAGATGTCAGCGTGTGAGCAACCACGGCAAAAAAGTGTTTGTTCCAGTGCGATGTGATGATGGCCCATGTTGTTACTCCCAAGCCCAGTTTAATCACGAATGCACCGGCCATAACCATTTGTCACAAAACTGTTGCTACATCCATGAAATAAAAAGAACATCGCCTCTCCTCTCTCATCAGCAGTACGTCCATGACCGTTCACATGTTTGTCAAGTGGTACAAGTGAACCAGTGCCAATGCGTCATGCCGTGGACCATTCCTGTGCCCCTCCCGCTGTGCAAAGGGTGCATGAGGCAGTCAGTGTATAAGCCGTGTCAGATCTCTACGGCAAATGTTGGCTGTGACGAGAAAATGGTCCCGACAATGCAAACTCGATGCGTGTCTGCAACCCTATTGTCTAACATCCCACCAACAAGCGATGCCCATGGTGTGCCAAGGACGACTGTACGATACATTCCGGTGGATGACCTCTCAGTGCCGCAGGCCGTGAGGCCTGTCCACTGCACCGCCTACCTGCCCTTGAGTTGTGAGATGCATGCTGAAGGGAGAATCATGCGTCCTTGCAGTGCACCCCTCAAGAGGGTGTTTCTTACCAAACCTCCTGATGACTCATGTCCATTTGAGTCAGGTAGCTAAGGAGGTTTTTGACACTGGTCTTTTCTTCTGATCCTCTTCTGGATATGAATTAAAAAATCCAGATTGTTGTGACAACTCATTATTTCGGAAATGTTCTCTCAGAAATCACGACATGGAATAGGCAAAATACACTTGTATTTAGGCTCTAGTTTACATGGGCCGTGTCCGAAATGCATACTACCTGCTACTTGCTATATAGTAGGCACTATATAGTAGGCATACTACATACTATATAGTACCTACTGTTCCACAAAACGCGTGTAGTATGCGAGAAAATACAGCATGCTACTCAAGTCATCCAGTGGAAGTGACGGGATACGATACTGTTTACTCCCGCGAAGCTGTGGTACAATTATCCGGTGTTTTCTGTGATCATTTTGTGTATTATCCACAAAAATGTAGCCTTTTCCTGGCATGGGATGTGCGGCTGCTGCTGCCGCCAGGAGAAGTCGTGTTAACGCTGCAAGGAGAAGAGCCGTCATGAGATCTTCTCGACATGCTTGTAGTTGAGGTAAATATTGAACGTTAGCTTGCTAGCTACGCTAGTTAGCTAGGTTAGTTGATAGCCCCGCATGTGCTGGCTTGGGGCTAGCTATACTGTTACATTTGTACCAGGGATGTTATATTAAATAGATTCTGAGAGGCAGGTAAGCAAAATAATAAAACTCAACTCATTTTAAAGAGGTGGGTAAACTGAGATTACCTGGGTTTACTCATCACTACACGCCTGCTTTGTAATGTTACATTTTAGCTCTACAGATAATGACATCTATCTATTATCATATTGTAAAGACAAGTATATGCCATACGCACAAATGAGTTAACGTTTGCCCTAATAATATTCCCCCTGTAGGCTCACATGGAAGACGTCTGTACAGAGGTCCTCACCAAGTCAACCTCCACGTCCCTGCTGAGGACCTATTTTGACGGCGCGGACACAAGGAGGGACTTCAGATTGTCAAAATCGACACAGAGGAACCTTGGTGATGGTCAGGGAGGATGGGGCAAGACCATGGAGGTGTTTATAATAGCAATAATAATAATAATTCATTGCATTTAGAGCTTTTCTCAGTACTCACCCTTTACAATGGTCTTGTCATTCACACACAGGTGCTAGTCTTTGGAGTAATTTAGCAGACACTTTTGTCCAACATTACCTTAGTCATTTATTTAGCAGACACTTTTGTGGGTCTGCTAAGTGACTTACAGTAGGCCTAATTGCATTTAACCATTTAAAGGTTGAAGACCTTGATGGTGGCCATGGTCCTGCTGCTGCAGACCATCCCAACCCTGGAGATGGCCTCAGAAAGTGTCTCGCAGCGGCAGCATCAGCACCAGCACAAGCTGCCTGGATCCCAGCTCTTGGTTTTAGGTATAGTGACATTTGTTCTTTGACTGGGAATACATTACAAGGAATGACACACAAACACCAATTTAATTCAAGAAAATACATTTAATAAAAAATAACAAAAACAATAATGGAACAAGATAAAACAGTTTTTTTTGACTGAGGCTTCTAGAAGCAACATCAGCCGGTCCTCCCTCTCCTTAAACAACCGCCTTTCCTCCCTCCACTCAGCCTTCATCTCTGCCTTCTCTCTCCCCCATTCAACATCAGCCGGTCCTCCCTCTGGAGGACGGCCAACTCTTCCCTGTTTACGGGGAAGAGAAACACCACGCTGAAAGGCTTGGAGTAAGTTAACTAACGTATGCATTGTTGTTCAGAAGCAATCCAGCGGTCTGTTTACTTTGGATATTGATTTATGTTGGAACTACATCTTAGAAGCTGGGCTGCAGGGGAAGACGGAGGCAGCCTGGATGAAGCACACAGAGAACCTTGTAGCCATGTGCAAGGTGATTTTGATCTACAGGCTACATGATAGCAAAGATATTGATAGGGACTCACAGTTTGTATGACACTAGAAAACTGTTATCTAACCTCATAGGACCTAAAGAGCCCCAGAACTGGGGTCAGCACGGAGGGAGGGTGGCCACAGCCGCTTCGTGGAAGTGGTACGGGGTCTTGGAAGAGGCGATGGGGGCCACCCATGCGGTTACACCGTAAACAGGGAGGAGTTGGCCGTCCTCCAGAGGATCATCGTCCCTGGTGTGGTCGTTGGTCCCTGTAATACATCCAGAAGTATTATGGGACAATGAATACTAATATATTAATATATGATATATGAACAGTTGAACTCGTTTAAATCATGGAATGAACAGGCAATTGTTTAAACAACTTCAAGTATTGTAGGCTCGGTGGCTTAGGTTAGCCATTTAACAACTCATCACAATTTCGACATTTCTTATACATTTCTTAAGCAATCATGGTCATATTACATGGGAATGTTACTCTGTTTGTCTTGATTCTAGCTATAATAACATTTAAGCTATGACATTAATACGTTTTGAGCAAGAGCCGTCTGAACACCTGTAACGTTAGTAGCCTATTAACGTTAACTGGGCTAGCTAGCTAACGTAACGTCCACCACAGAGGTCAATGCTAGCAGCTAGCTATCATGACGTTCTTTTTCGAAATGTCATTTCTACCCCACCTATATACACAAAACTGCATTTGTAGCTCTGTGTCGTTATAACTAAGATATCTGTCAGAAAAAATATTTTTTTCATCGACAAATTAAGTCAATACTTACATTTGAAAACTCCCGCTGCGGTCCCGGTGACCTCTACGTTCGCCATCTTTTTTTATTTTTCTCACTGCCCAGTGACGTTTCACCTCTCGACTTCCGGAACAGTATGCTCTGGACTATGCAAGCCCCCAGGATTCGAAATCTAAAGTGAAGGCCTATTGAACCGCGCCATCTTGGCTAGATTTGTAGTCATTTTGCTATTTCCGGTGACTTTTGTACTTGCGCAGTTGTGCTTTTCTGTCCGACGCGCGTCCACGCACGTTCCCGGCTCTCCCTGCTTTGATTTAGCAATGAAAACCGGCTTGCATATTAACCTGTTTTAAAAAAAAATATATATCCATTGGAGAAATTATTTTTTCATCCAGGCATCTTAGTTTTAACAGGTTAATTATAACTGAAGATGTTTTGTTTGCTAGTAGATGGTATTCATTCCGTTCGCGATAACGTAATTGCAGCCAGGCTAAATTCCTCCAGGGAGCCAGTGACCGGCGAGTTGAAGAGCTTCACTCCCCGCCAGCAGGAGCTTTGGCCGCTGCTACCGCATCTCGGATAACCCGCTGAGTTCGTGGCTGCTATTTCACATTCGCCCTTGATCAATCCCAATACCGATCCATGGTAATAATGAATCAATCGTTCAGATCGGCAGTGCTGCATGCATGTTGCAACATCATTGTTAGCTTTATTAACATAACCATAGCCTACATTTATCTCTCTAACGTTAGGCTATCCATCTTACACCAGTCAGCCATTCGATAGCTAGAAGCGGTCAACGCCAACGTTGACCGTGGACGCGCGTAGGCCAGAAAAGCACAACTGCGCAAGTACAAAAGTCACCGGAAATGGTCAAATGACTACAAATTTGCCAAGATGGCGCGGTTCAATAGGGCTTCATTGTTGATAGCGGTCAGTGAATGGAGTGACTGTATCCAGTTCTATTAATACATCCATGGGACTATGCTACATTTTCGGCCATTTTTTCGCCGATTTCGCCTGCTATATAGTACCTACTATCTAGTAGGCGAAATACAGTATGCACAGTTTTGATGTAGCATGCTGCATCTCGCCTACTATATAGCAAGTAGTATGCATTTCGGACACGGCCCCGGTGTACCCCTTCCTCCCTCCCATTGGCGATTTTATAGGGGGGGCAGGGGGGGGCAAGTGCCCCCCCTGATTGGACAGCCCAACTCTGCTCAGATTCTTAAAAAAAATAAAAACTTTTTTTGTTTTTGTTTTTGTAATTAACACAATTATTAAATACATACTTGTGGAATACATACTTGTGGTTTGTACCAGTTTGTGTTAGATCATCATTAATTGTATTAGTAATTAATAAGTGTATTTATTACTTAAACTAGGCTACCTTTAAAAATATATATATATTCATAATCCACTGATGGCACAACTCGTCCGTCGAAAAAAATGAGATCTGTCTGTACTGCTCAGTGCTCAACAAGCTACAACTAGCCAACCTGCTCACAATGGCAAAAAGAGTTATACAAACAATTTACCACTTCTTCATAAAATAAAATAAAACTGGCAATGCTAATGAAGAAGCTACCACTCGAAATGACATCGCAGCAGGTGCAATCGAATGCAGAAGTGCTCCAGAGGCTATCGAAGCTAGCACTAGCACTAGCACTAGCACTAACACTAGCACTAGCACTAGCACTAACACTAACACTAGCACTAGCACTAACACCAGCACTAGCACTAGCACTAACACTAACACTAGCACTAACACTATCACTAGCACTAACACTAGCACTAGCACTAACACTAACACTAGCACTAGCACTAGCACTAACACCAGCACTAGCACTAGCACTAGCAACATGACCATCAGCGAGCCATGTACAAGGTGATTTTGATCTACAGGCTACATGATAGCAAAGATATTGATAGGGACTCACAGTTTGTATGACACTAGAAAACTGTTATCTAACCTCATAGGACCTAAAGAGCCCCAGAACTGGGGTCAGCACAGAGGGAGGGGAGGCCACAGCCGCTTCGTGGAAGTGGTACGGGGTCTTGGAAGAGGCGATGGGGGCCACCCATGCGGCTGTCCTCCAGAGGATCATCGTCCCTGGTGTGGTCGTTGGTCCCTGTAATACATCCAGAAGTATTATGGGACAATGATTACTAATATATTAATATATGATATATGAACAGTTGAACTCGTTTAAATCATGGAATGAACAGGCAATTGTTTAAACAACTTCAAGTATTGTAGGCTCGGTGGCTTAGGTTAGCCATTTAACAACTCATCACAATTTCGACATTTCTTATACATTTCTTAGGCAATCATGGTCATATTACATGGGAACATGCTCGGACATGCTCGTGGTGTCTACTGTAGATGAAGTTTGATGCGTTGTACATAATGAATTGTCATACGGATTTCTTATTAGCATACTGTTCCCAACTGGTATTCTTTGTTAATAGATGGGACGAGACGGCAGAACTGTTTTTTTTTTTCTCACGTCAAAATGTTGCCCCCCTACTCTCAGAGGGTAAAATCGCCTATGCTCCCTCCTCACGCCATGACATCTCCTCCCTTTGACGCACTGATATTACATTCATCCCCCCGTCTCCTCTCCTCTCCTCTCCTCTCCTCTCCTCTCCTCTCCTCTCCTCTCCTCTATCACACCCTAACAAACACCAGTCTGGCTGAGTACGCCAGGTCGGCCAGATCGAGCAGGAAGTTGAGGGCGGTGAGCACTGACACGGCCACAAGCCGGGGGGGTCTCTGGCCGCCGCCCAGGTAGCGCTTGTGGAACTGGAAGACGGGCCAGATGACGGTGGCCGTCAGGTACATGAGCGCCCCCAGCAGGCCGTAGGTGGACAGGAAGCTAGGGAAGGAGAACGGGAGGCAGCCGGTGCACTCGGTGACCTGTCTCAACCACCCTACTGCCAAACATAAACCTCCTGTACCCGCGGGTCGGGCTACACAGCTCCATCTCACCAGCGCCCCATCACCATAGACCTTGACTCCCTGCCCCTCACTGAGACCTGGCATAGCGACGTCTATATTTTTTATAAACAAATTCTGCCCACCTGAATATGCCATTCAGCGAATTATCTCCCACCGCACCCCTAGTACCATAATGAAACAGTCAGGTGGATCTAATATAAAAAACCTGATATCAGTTCCAGTGAATATACCATCCAGGCCTACTAGTCAGGCGAGCCAGCCCTTTTTTCCGGAAGCTATTTCAATGGCGATTCTAAATGTCAGGTCCCTACCAAGCAAAACTTTTCTCATTAATGATCTTATATGTGAACGCAAACTAGACTGTATGTTCCTAACTGAAACCTGGCTAAATATAAATGGATCAGCAGCCCTCATTGAAGCCTCTCCTCCTAACTACAGCTTTTTTCAATCTATCAGAAGTGGGAAAAAAGGTGGAGGAACAGCCACCATAGCTACAGATGCCCTCAGCTGCAGGACCATCTCCTTTGATGATTTCGCCTCTTTTGAATACCACGCTATTGTCCTAAAATGCCAGCCCCCAGTTCTGGCAGTAACCGTGTATAGGCCTCCCAAACAATGCCCTGCCTTCTCTACAGAATTTTCAGAACTCCTGTCCATCATCCATACAAATTATGATAAGATTATCATCATTGGAGATTTCAACATACACGTAGACACTGAGGCGGACTCGAAAGCCAGGGACTTTATCAACCTAAACTCCATGGATTTTACCCAACATATCTCTGAGCCAACTCACAACCGTGGCCACACCCTTGATCTAGTGATTACTAAGGGCCTGACTATCACTGTTTCCTCTATTAGTGACCTCGCCCTCTCCGACCATTTCTGTATCTTCTTCACTGCATTAATTCCTAAAGTCAAAAGTAATACTGAGCGCTTTATAAAGAAACGTTATCTTACCTCCGCAGTAGCCGATAGTTTTAGAGAAATAATGACCACAAACAATTTATCAACTCCAGAAGTGGGGCCGTCAGGCACTATTGAAGACCTGGCAACCACCTTTAACACCAGAGTAAGGGCAGCCTTGGATTCTGTAGCACCTATTAAACTGAAAAGGATCACAACCAATAATAAAGCCCCATGGCGAAATGAGGAAACATATCAACTAAAGAGAACCTGCAGAAGTTCTGAGCGTATATGGCGAAAAACCAAGCTACAGGTCCACCATGATATTCTCAAAGATCATCTCTCTGCTTTTAATAAAGCAATAAGAAATGCAAGGAAAGACCACTTCTCAAAATTGATATCTATCAACCGAAATAATTCAAGAGTGCTCTTCTCAACAATTGATAGCCTAATAAACCCTGCCGTAAAAACACCTGATAACCTGCTCTCTACCTCCAAATGTGAGGAATTTGCAGCTTACTTCAGAGATAAGATTATGAATATTAGAAGGAGTATCACTCAGGAAAGGCCATGCATCCCGTTCACAGATCCTCTCCCTCCATGTAATGGACATATGAGCCTGTTTACACTGATGGACACAGAAATGTTGAGAAAAGTAGTATCCAAACTCAAAACCTCCACATGCCTGCTGGATCCCATCCCCACCGATTTTTTCAAAACTATTTTTGACTCTGTATCCTATGACATTTTATCCATTGTTAATGACTCCCTATCTACAGGTGTCTTCCCAGCAATACTTAAAACTGCTCTGGTGAGACCCGTACTAAAGAAAAACAACTTAGACACTTCAGTTTTTAGCAATTTTAGACCAATCTCCAACCTTCCCTTTTTGAGTATAATTCTGGAAAAAATTGTTTTCACACAGATTAATGATTTCCTAGCTACAAGTTGTACCCTTGACCTTTTCCAGTCCGGCTTCCGTGCCCACCATAGCACAGAGACGGCATTAGTCAAAGTTGTAAATGACCTCAGAATTAATGCTGACTCCAAAGAGCTCTCTGTTCTTGTCCTCCTGGACCTGAGTGCAGCCTTTGATACTATAGATCATGCAATCCTCATCCTATCTAACCGGTCATGATTTCTTCGTTGCCCTCGGTGAATATAGCTCAAGAAAGATCCCTATGACCTGTGGGGTGCCCCAAGGATCGATCCTAGGACCTCTACTCTTCAGCCTGTACATGCTGCCCCTTGGCAGTGTCATCAGGAGGCACAATATTAGCTACCATAGCTACGCAGATGATACTCAACTTTATATTTCCGTAACACCCAGTAACTACAGCTTGGTTGACTGCCTTGTCAAGTGTATTACAGATATAAATGTATGGATGTCACATAATTTCCTCCAACTAAACCAGGACAAAACAGAAGTACTGATCATTGGAGAAAAAGCTGAAAGAGAGAAACTAGCTGCACACCTAAAAACTCTGGAAATTGACACCAATTGCCAGGCTAAAAACCTAGGTGTCATACTTGACTCAGATCTTAATTTCGAAAACCACATCAAGAATATTACAAAGACATCCTTTTACCACCTAAGGAACATTGCCAAGGTGCAACCCTTTCTCTCTCAGGCTGACACCGAAAGATTAATGCATGCTTTCATCACAAGCAGGCTGGACTACTGCAATGCTCTACTATCAGGCCTACCAAAGAAAGCAATCTCTAAGCTACAAATAATACAGAATGCTGCAGCAAGAGTCCTCACTAAGACTAGACGAAGGGCACACATCACACCAGCGTTAAAATCACTACACTGGTTACCAGTCAACTCTAGAATAGACTTTAAAATACTATTACTAGTCTATAAATCTCTCCACAGTCACTCACCAGAATATATTTCAGACATGCTTGTTAAGTACATGCCCAACAGACCACTCAGATCCTCAGGCACTGAACTTTTAACAGTTCCAAAAGCCAGGACCAAGAAACATGGAGAGGCAGCTTTTAGTTTCTATGCCCCCAACCTCTGGAACACCCTACCGGAGTGCCTAAGAAGGGCCGAAACAACGGAGGTCTTCAAGCGAGACCTCAAGACGTACCTTTTCGACCTAGCCTACAATCACTAGCTAGGACCTTGAGATACAGAAAGGCAGCCTCAAACCTACCTGTGAATCCTCTGTATACATTGATACTTGTCCTGCTATGCAATGTATGTATATCAAGTAATGTACAGAAGCTGGTTATCCTGAAACAGGCTTGTTCTGACTGTTGTGTTGCTTCAATGACTCAGTGTGCTACTAACCGTTTTTCTGTCTCCCCTAGTGCCTGTCTCTCTCCCTCCTATCCTCTAACCAGGTCCAGTGTCAGCTGCGGAGCTGTGGATATCGTAGTATTTAGTACACACACACACGTACACACAAGACACACATTAGTCCACATCCGGCTTAGGCCTGGACCTGATGCTCTTAGCCTTTCTTGCTCCGAAAACTTAATTTAAACTTAATTTAATATTATTTATTGTTCTTTTAATGTTCTTAGCCATTAGACAAATATATTCCAGGAGCTTGCCCCAGGTTGCCTGTTTCAATATCTGTGTGGTCTGAATGGCTCTATGTGCTACTAACCCTGCTCTGCCTTCCCTCTGCCTTCCCTCTCCCTAGTGCCTCTCTCTCTCCCTCCTATCTTCTAACCAGGTCCAGTGGATGCCCCACTGTCACCAGCAGACCTCCCGGAGTCCGATAGATACCCCTGTGTCTACTGTGGATGATGTAGCATGTCCATAGAATATTCTCTCTCCTATGATGCTTTTATCCTCTCTCACTCTGAAATGTAATTCAATGCAATGTATTGCTTCATAAATGTTCTTAGCCGGTAGACAAACATACTCCTGGAGCTTGCTCGATCGCCTTGTTGAGAGGGGTCAGGGAAGAGTTTTTACAGCTCACTTATCTGGCCCCCGGGTGATTACTGTTTTTTTGCTTCCCTCTGGAATATGTAGAGAGTGGGTCGTATGCCCACCTCCCTTGTTCTCTGTAAAGCGCATTGTGTTGCCTCTGGGTATGAAATGCGCTATACAAATAAAGCTTTGATTGATTGATTGATTGACTCGCCCACGCAGAGGACCACCACGGCGGCCGACAGGATGAAGCAGACGCAGTAGACCAGCATGCACCACTTCAGCACACACACACACACACACACACACACACACACACACACACACACACACAGGGGGAGAATCACCATCATTATTATAGGTCAAGCAGATGCAGAGATGTGTTCAATGTGTTTCAAAGTGAACCCAAAATCTCCTGGTGACACTTTTCCTTACTGAACCAGACAGGACCACTTGTTGCTCTCCTTACTTTAGTGATGCCCAGGTCCATTAGTTTAAATGTGTTTTAAACTCTTCCTTCCGGCTTTCGTTCAGAGCAGACGCTTTTGTTGCTTGCTCCTGCTCTTGTATTTTTTCTATCTCCCCTTACTCTGTAGTTCTTCTTTTTTCTGTGGATTTTCGAATCTAAACATGGAATTGATAAGCTGGTCTCTCAACGCAATCGACAAAATCTTTTCAACAAGAAACTCAGGACCGGGGGAACCTACGTGCCCAGACGGGACCTTTGCCGCGGGCTACTCCAGGGACGCGTGGGACAATTGGCAGGTTCTGTGCCTTGCGCCCCTTTCCATAGAGGACATTGAAGACATTTACCTATTTGCCTTAATGATAACAGGACATCTGCTCTTCGGACTGAGCTTTGCCCTGGTCTATCGAAGAATTGGGAAGACGGCAGCCACTCTAGCCCAAAGGGTGCCCGTCATGCTAACGGAGCTGGGCAGAGCAGTGAGTAATCAACCTATGATTTCTGAACTGAACCGTAAGATCGATACCCTGCAAGGCGACGTGGCAGAGTTGAAGATCAGGCTCGATAAAGAGAAGCGTTACAGAGAGGAATGACCATTGGAATCTGTTGTTCTTCTCCCTAACCCAAACATCTAATCTACTTTGGCTCCCACCCGGCCGTCAAGGCCGTTTCGCCCAAACTCCCCTGAAGATTCACAGGCTAAAGAGGCGCTGCACCGTCCCCCCTCCTCCCTGCTCTCCTCCTGTTGACTTTTGGTCTTGAGGATCGAGGACGTCTCCATAGCAACCTGCTGTTATCGCTAAGACATTCCGTCAGAGTCCTCGGCCAGAGGCCTTCAGGCATACACATACACACACACACATGGACTGAACTCACGGACTCAGAAACACACACACACAAACCACACCACACGCACCCACCCCTTCCCCAGCCCTCCCCCACCCCTTCCCCTCCTTTCGCACCCCCCCCCCCTCTCTCATTACAGTACAGTGCTGTCAGGTTATTGGCCGCGCCGATTGTATGGCTGCATGTCGAGGCTGGCTGCCTGTATGGTAATTTCCCTCCCCCCTCCCCTCCCCTGGTAACTGTAACTGCCTCGTACTGTATTTTGTAACTGCCTTGTAATGTACTTTGTATGTCGTAATTGCCTTGTATTTTGTATGTATTGTATTTTGTATGTCGCTCTTTCTTCCCTTTTTATGTGTTATTTGTATTGTAAAGCGCTTTGTGCATTCGTGCTGTGAAAGGCGCTATATAAATAAAACGTACTTACTTACTTACTTACTTACTTACTTAACCGTGCGGTTTTCTCAGATCTACTCCAACACACCTGTGAAGGAGATGCTGGACCACTCTCCCTTGATCACGTCCTCTAGTTTCTCACTCAGCTCAGAGACAGCCTTAGTCACATCACTGAAGAACTGAAGAGAAGGGACAGAGACGCTGGGGAGGTCTGAAGATACACTGGGACTGGAAACAGACTGGTAAAGATTCACTATAGGTCATTTATACCATGAGCTCATGAGCTAACTGGCTATCCCGCTCTTAGTGTGCTGGATTAGCATTGGAAGCATTGGAACTGATGTGTCCAGGTGACAAGACCTATCTTAATTAATCAGACATTATTTCATGTCATTTCAATTCACAGCTATTTCAGTGGAAGGACTAGCTTCCGTCCACTGCCTGAACCTTGCCTGACTGGAGAACCAAGAACCTGCCTGAACCGTGCCTGACTGGAGAACCAAGAACCTGCCTGACCCCTTCGCCTGTCTGACTACCACGTTCCTGCCTGACCCCCTCGCCTGTCTGACTACCACGTTCCTGCCTGACCCCCTCGCCTGTCTGACTACCACGTTCCTGCCTGACCCTCGCCTGTCTGACTACCACGTTCCTGCCTGACCCCCTCGCCTGTCTGACTACCACGTTCCTGCCTGAACCCCTCGCCTGTCTGACTACCACGTTCCTGCCTGACCCTCGCCAGTAAACGTGCCCCAACGTGGGTTTGTCCCCATACGCCTGTCATGTCTGCTCTTGGGTCCTCCTCCACTAGCCCTAACAGAATCTATTACAACATGTTTACGCATAGTAATTATGATAGTGATAGGGTGCAGAGATGGAAGAGGAAAAACAACAGCCAAACAGAGAGAGAGAGAGAGAGAGAGAGAGAGAGAGAGAGAGATGGAAAGAGAGAGAGAGAGAGAGAGAAAGAGAGAGAGAGAGAGGGAGAGAGAGAGAGAGAGAGAGAGAGGGAGAGAGAGAGAGAGAGAAAGGGAGAGAGAGAGAGATGGAAAGAGAGAGAGAGAGAGAGATGGAAAGAGAGAGAGGGAAAGAGAGAGAGAGCGAGGGAAAGAGAGGGAGAGAGAGAGAGGGAAAGAGAGAGAGAGAGGGAGAGAGAGAAAGGGAAAGAGAGAGAGGGAGAGAGAGGGAAAGAGAGAGAGAGAGATGGAAAGAGAGAGAGAGAGAGAGAGAGAGAGATGGAAAGAGAGAGAGAGAGAGAGAGAGAGAGATGGAAAGACGGAGAGAAGGATGAAAGGATGTAAGGTGGTGACGGGGAGGAAGGGAGGGAAAGAGTTTTAGTAATAAGAGCAAATTCCACACATTTTCATACAGTAATGAGATGTCTTTCAGTTTCATATGCCTTTATTTAATCTTTACTTCAGGATGAAATATAACAGCCACTTAGGTAACAGTAGGAGAGAAAACAACTAACCAATCATTTAAACAGCAGTCATGAACACCAACATTCATGAATACCTGATTCAGTCATTATACAGAGAAAAAAAACCCTTATACAGTATCAAAGTTCATCAACAATATCATATTTTATAATAGATGTTTATAAATGAATCTAAGACAAAAGTATCATATACAATGATCAAGTTGAAATTACAATATTAAAGAACCAAAGTTCAACAATTATAAACAAATGATGGCATGAAGATTTCCTTCTATTAGGCCTCCTGAAGTACAATGCAAGAACAATTATTAGTAATCAGCTGAATCTATAAAAACAAAATGACTGAGAAAAGCGTGACTGCATGAAGGCATACAAACCCAGGATAGAGTGGCTGGGTGAATCTAGTCTGAACTCTGCTTCATGAGGTTCCAAACCTGAGCCAGAGGCAACGTTACGTTCCTCTCCTCTTCCCCTGCCCCCCCCCTCATCTCCTCCCCCCTACTCTCCCCCCATCCTCTGGAAGGATCCCCCTCCCTCTACCACAGTTTACTGATCTCTGCACAGTCATTATAATACAAAACCCCAAACCCAGGATAGAGTGGCTGGGTGAATGTGGTCTGGACTTTGTGGAGGAGGGTCACTGTGTCAGAGACGCTGTAGAAGGACAGAGAACCTGCCTTGTGATCCAGGTACACTCCTACTCTGGAGGACTGAGGGCCTGATAGTTTAGTCTCAACATTATTATGACTGAACCAGTAACCATCGCTAGAACACTTTAAACACCAGGACTTGTTATTGAAACCAAAAATGGAGGAGGAGGGGTCTGTTCTGCTGATGTCTTTATATGAGACTGCTATGTCAACACCACCTCTCCATTCCACCTCCCAGTAACAG
>NC_140243.1:1408998-1426498 GCF_949987555.1 Borostomias antarcticus
TGGACTTGCAAAGATGAACCTTGGCATTCTCAACTACTCGTTTCTTAATTATTAGAATAAATCCCCTCAGCACACACACACACACGCACACACACACACACACACACACACACACACACACACACAAGGACATTGTAGCCAGACGTGCAACCTGCCTCACACCCCTGGCTGTGCTCTCTGTGTGCTGCAGATCTACCTTCCCCAGCCGGTGCTGTGTTCCGACTCCGTCTACAAGATCATGCTCAGCTGCTGGACGAGGAACACCAAGGACAGGCCCTCCTTCCAGGAGATACACAGAGCCCTCCTGGACAGCCAGCCCTAGGCCCACGCAGGCCTCCCGGCCCAGTCTAAAGACAGGTTTTCGGACGGTGGCTCCCAATAATCGTGCCTATCATGAAATAGATCAGACCGTGTTTTTCAAATGCTATCCAGCTTTAAGCTACGACTGGAGAAGGACAGGCGGCAACCAACCAGTGGGTCCTGCACCGCCATTTTGGGGAGCACTGTTTTGTGGCCCGAGGCCCAAGAGAAACACTGGCTTATAGTGTCTGGTCAGCCAGAGACACTTGGGGTGCGCTCACATGACTCCTGTCAGCACATTCTCATTGGCTGAGGTGCTTAATACACATACAGTACACAGGTATGCATGCACACACACACACACACACACACACACACACTGACAAATAGTAATACACACATTTGTACTTCACATATACACACATGAATACTAAGATCGACACATACTACATGCAGAAGAAAAAACACGTTCACACACACACACTCACACACACACACTCACACACACACACACACACACACACACACACACACACACACACACTCTCTCCCTTGATCAAACATCCTCTGTTAGCTCGTAGCTTGCCACAGCGGGAGAAGTCGGAGTAAAATGTAGCAATGAATGTTTGGCACTTTTTAAATGTGTTGTCTATTCCAAATTCTATTAGAAATAGTTTGTTCCCACCTTGAAATGTTTTGTGTGTTAGAGATACATTTAATGCACCATTGATGACTTAAAGGTGGGGTAGGTAGTTTGACATCAACAAGGCCTCCGATTGGTCATCTTTTTCAAAAGAACCCGCCCCTCCCTCCTGTCAATCATGATGTAGTCCCTCCCTCCAAACATGGCTGGTAGGTGTGGCGAGGTAGAGGCCCTGATTGGTCAATACATTCGGGCGCGGTGCATTCTTTGAATCCAAAATACAGAGGCAGCGGTAAACACGGAGATCCAAGTTTATTCTCAGAGCACTTCTGTTACTGATAGCTGAAAGGATATTATCCCAATTTTACCAAATAAAGCCAAAAGCAAACTACCTATCCCACCTTTAACTTTCTTGTGTTGTCTTTTATAAGACTGCTTGAATGTAAAAGACAAAATCAAATCAAATCTGATAGTGTTTATTTTAGGGAATTTCAGTTTGAAAAATTCTGAACATCTTTCATATGAATGCCATCTTAATCCTCTCCCCTTCAGTTTCAGATAATATTGGACCTAGAGTACTTTGACAGTGGTACGTTGTTTCAATGGTAAATGATATGTTGGTACAGGTATGTGTCATGACTGTGTATTTCAACAGCTATTGTTAAATCTCAAATACCAATATTTTGTATCAGTATTTATATGTATTGTTTATATTTGTTTGTTTGTTTTTTATGTAGAATGTTTATGTATTGATGTCTACATAAGCCTTATACAGGTGCATCTAAAACAATTTGAATGAAAATAAATTGCGGAAAAGTTCATTATTTTCTGTTGGCCTAATTTCATTCGAAAAGTAAAGATTCCATATGTTATAGATTCATTACACATGAAGTGAAATAGTTCAAGGCTGATTGCCTCCATGCCACACTGATGCAGTAATTTGTGCAAAAGGAACCCCGACCAAGTATTAAGTGTACAAATGAACATACTGAAAATATACAATCATAAAGATTAAAACAAAAAAGGCTTGACATATTTCACTTTGTGAAATGGATCTAGAATACATTAAAGTTTCACTTTTTGAATTAAATTACGGAAAATAATGAACTTCACAATATTCTAATTTTTGGGATGCACATGTATTTCCTCACCTTGCATTGTAACTGCACCATTTTATACAATTTAGTTATATAGTATTTCATCTGATGCAATAGCTTAGTATGAAGTACGTCAAAGCCTAGTTATATTTCCTCTACAAACACTGTCTGAGATTGAACACAGATGTGACACTTAAGCTACGTTTGTTCATGCTCATTCAATACTTGATCGGACCAAAGGTGCTCGTCAGAATGGGCTTTAACGGATCAGATGCACGTGAAGATGTGTCATTGGAAAGTGAAACGTAGGCTACTTCCATGAACATGTATCGTGTTTACCCACAGACTATAACTGCTACCAAGCCATCATTGAGTTGTGTTGAGGATGTAGAAAATGAATCAACCTGTTATCAACCAGATTGAAAATGTTTACAATTATTATCTCTGTTGAAAGAGAGAGCTTGGAGGTCTAGGAAGGTGGGGATCAGAAGCGGTAGTGTGCTGCCTATGAAATAACGGCCAGTCTGTCAAAGACACCGTTGATTTATGGCTGTGACAAAAACTATGTTTGTTTACTGAGCTGCAGTAAAAAAAAAAAACTATAAAAAAAACCCTCATCTTGACCCTTCTGTTCTTAGTCCACCTCCAGGTGAGAAAGGAACCCCATGCCCTCTGTGTTCTAGATTCCTCTATTCAACTTTACTCAGGGGCCGGTTCCCTCTTATCAGTGACCTTTACACCTTCACCTTATCCAGATCACCAGAGGCCACCGGTTATAACTCTAGGCTACAGTAGGGCTGTCTACAGTAGGGTAGTCTACAGTAGGGCTGTCTACAGTAGGGTATTCTACAGTAGGGATGTCTACAGTAGGGCTGAGTAGGGTTGTCTATAGTAGGGTTGTCTATAGTAGGGTAGTCTACAGTAGGGCTGTCTACAGTAGGGCTGAGTAGGGTTGTCTACAGTAGGGCTGTCTACAGTAGGGCTGTCTACAGTAGGGCTGTCTACAGTAGGGCTGTCTATAGTAGGGTTGTCTATAGTAGGGTTGTCTATAGTAGGGCTGTCTACAGTAGGGCTGTCTATAGTAGGGCTGTCTACAGTAGGGCTGTCTATAGTAGGGTTGTCTATAGTAGGGCTGTCTACAGTAGGGCTGTCTATAGTAGGGTTGTCTATAGTAGGGTTGTCTATAGTAGGGCTGTCTATAGTAGGGTTGTCTACAGTAGGGCTGTCTATAGTAGGGCTGTCTACAGTAGGGCTGTCTACAGTAGGGTTGTCTATAGTAGGGTTGTCTACAGTAGGGCTGTCTACAGTAGGGCTGTCTACAGTAGGGTATTCTACAGTAGGGCTGTCTACAGTAGGGTAGTCTACAGTAGGGCTGGCTACAGTAGGGCTGTCTATAGTAGGGCTGTCTACAGTAGGGCTGTCTACAGTAGGGTTGTCTACAGTAGGGTTGTCTATAGTAGGGTTGTCTACAGTAGGGCTGTCTACAGTAGGGTTGTCTACAGTAGGGTTGTCTACAGTAGGGCTGGCTACAGTAGGGCTGTCTACAGTAGGGTTGTCTACAGTAGGGTTGTCTATAGTAGGGTTGTCTACAGTAGGGCTGTCTACAGTAGGGTTGTCTATAGTAGGGCTGTCTACAGTAGGGTTGTCTATAGTAGGGTTGTCTATAGTAGGGCTGTCTACAGTAGGGTTGTCTATAGTAGGGTTGTCTACAGTAGGGCTGTCTACAGTAGGGCTGTCTACAGTAGGGTTGTCTACAGTAGGGCTGTCTACAGTAGGGCTGTCTACAGTAGGGTTGTCTACAGTAGGGTTGAATACAGTAGGGCTGTCTACAGTAGGGTTGTCGGTTCTAATTCTGGCCACAAGACCCAAAGCAAACTCATCTGATTCTGCTCTGAATGCTTCATTCTTTAGCTTGTTACATATTTTCATATTTTCTTGCTTTGCTTTCTAATTTGCCCCTGAGCTGTATATTACCCCAATGGGAGTTTTCTGTACATATTACACCGTATCTATGGTCTGGCATTTCTGTCCTATTTAAGTAGGGGATGAGGCATGCATTGATCTCCATTAGACAAAGGGACTTTGTTTATAACATCTCAGTGCTATATATGAATGCTTTATTAATGTCAGTTATAATTGGACTGAGTCATATGTATTGTAAGTTGTATAGAATTTATTGCACACAAAGAAATTCAGTAATTTTTTTGTTTTTTTAGACTATTACTCAAATATGTTTGGACATGAAAATGTTTTATTTCATTGTGAGTTGTATTCTGTTTCTGATGCTTTGTGATTAAATGAGAATAAAAATATTGAGGGATTGTCTTGTCTGCATTAAGTTGAAACCCTCAAACCGTCTTGATCCTGGGCTGACTGTAGTCGCAACGCTATTGGCGTGTGCTGCCTTTTCATCCAATCACATCATATGGGCGGGTACAAACTCTTCAGAAACATTCCATCGGACTGGACTTGAAGCTGTAGAACAGGAGTCCTCTCCAATCTTCCTGAACATTCACATGTATGTAGTACAAGCAATTCTGATCAGAGATCTGCCACCCAGGGGTGTCTAGTCCAGTCCTAGGCCGAGCAGTGACAAATCTAATTATTTCCACCTGAAAAAAAACATAAGGGGTATGTATGGTTTTTTTTTTTTCAGACCAAATTTATTTCTATCTTTAATCTTCATGAACATTCACAGATATGTAGTACAAGCAATTCTGATCAGAGATCTGCCACTCATGGGTGTCTAGTCCAGTCCTAGGCCGAGCAGTGACAAATCTAATTATTTCCGCCTGAAAAAAACATAAGGGGTATGTATGGCATTTTTTTTTCAGACCAAATGTATTTCTATCTTTAATCTTCATGAACATTCACAGATATGTAGTACAAGCAATTCTGATCAGAGATCTGCCACTCATGGGTGTCTAGTCCATTCCTAGGCCGAGCAGTGACAAATCTTATTATTTCCACCTGAAAAAAAACATAAGGGGTATGTATGGCGGGTTTTTTTTCAGAACAAATTTATTTTTATCTACAATCTTCCTGAACATTCACATGTATGTAGTACAAGCAATTCTGATCAAAGATCGGCCACTCATGGGTGTCTAGTCCATTCCTAGGCCGAGCAGTGACAAATCTAATTATTTCCACCTGAAAAAAAACATAAGGGGTATGTATGGCGTTTTTTTTTCAGACCAAATTTATTTCTATCTTTAATCTTCATGAACATTCACAGGTATGTAGTACAAGCCATTCTGATCAGAGATCTGTCACCCAGGGGTGTCTAGTCCATTCCTAGGCCGAGCAGGGACAAATCTAATTATTTCCACCTGAAAAAAAACTTAAGGGGTATGTATGGCGGTTATTTTTCAGACCAAATTTATTTTTATCTACAATATTCCTGAACATTCACATGTATGTAGTACAAGCAATTCTGATCAGAGATCTGCCACTCATGGGTGTCTAGAACATTCCTAGGCAGAGCAGTGACAAATCTAATTATTTCCGCCTGAAAAAAAAACATAAAGGGGTATGTATGGCTTTTTTTTTCAGACCAAATTTATTTCTATCTTTAATCTTCATGAACATTCACAGATATGTAGTACAAGCAATTCTGATCAGAGATCTGCCACTCATGGGTGTCTAGTCCATTCCTAGGCCGAGCAGTGACAAATCTTATTATTTCCACCGGAAAAAAAACATAAGGGGTATGTATGCGGTTTTTTTTCAGACCAGATTTATTTTTATCTACAATCTTCCTGAACATTCACACGTATGTAGTACAAGCCATTCTGATCAGAGATCTGTCACCCAGGGGTGTCTAGTCCATTCCTAGGCCGAGCAGGGACAAATCTAATTATTTCCACCTGAAAAAAAACTTAAGGGGTATGTATGGCGGTTATTTTTCAGACCAAATTTATTTTTATCTACAATATTCCTGAACATTCACATGTATGTAGTACAAGCAATTCTGATCAGAGATCTGCCACTCATGGGTGTCTAGAACATTCCTAGGCCGAGCAGTGACAAATCTAATTATTTCCGCCTGAAAAAAAACATAAAGGGGTATGTATGGCTTCTTTTTTTTTCAGACCAAATTTATTTCTATCTATAATCTTCATGAACATTCACAGGTATGTAGTACAAGCAATTCTGATCAGAGATCTGCCACTCATGGGTGTCTAGTCCAGTCCTAGGCCGAGCAGTGACAAATCTAATTATTTCCGCCTGAAAAAAACATAAGGGGTATGTATGGCATTTTTTTTTCAGACCAAATTTATTTCTATCTTTAATCTTCATGAACATTCACAGATATGTAGTACAAGCAATTCTGATCAGAGATCTGCCACTCATGGGTGTCTAATCCATTCCTAGGCCGAGCAGTGACAAATCTTATTATTTCCACCGGAAAAAAAACATAAGGGGTATGTATGCGGTTTTTTTTCAGACCAGATTTATTTTTATCTACAATCTTCCTGAACATTCACACGTATGTAGTACAAGCCATTCTGATCAGAGATCTGCCACCCAGGGGTGTCTAGTCCAGTCCTAGGCCGAGCAGTGACAAATCTAATTATTTCCACCTGAAAAAAAACATAAGGGGTATGTATGGCGGGTTTTTTTTCAGACCAAATTTATTTTTATCTACAATCTTCCTGAACATTCACATGTATGTAGTACAAGCAATTCTGATCAAAGATCGGCCACTCATGGGTGTCTAGTCCATTCCTAGGCCGAGCAGTGACAAATCTAATTATTTCCACCTGAAAAAAAACATAAGGGGTATGTATGGCGTTTTTTTTTCAGACCAAATTTATTTCTATCTTTAATCTTCATGAACATTCACAGGAATGTAGTACAAGCAATTCTGATCAGAGATCTGCCACTCATGGGTGTCTAGTCCATTCCTAGGCCGAGCAGTGACAAATGTAATTATTTCCACCTGAAAAAAAACATAAGGGGTATGTATGGCTTTTTTTTTTTCAGACCAAATTTATTTCTATCTATAATCTTCATGAACATTCACAGGTATGTAGTACAAGCCATTCTGATCAGAGATCTGTCACCCAGGGGTGTCTAGTCCATTCCTAGGCCGAGCAGGGACAAATCTAATTATTTCCACCTGAAAAAAAACTTAAGGGGTATGTATGGCGGTTATTTTTCAGACCAAATTTATTTTTATCTACAATATTCCTGAACATTCACATGTATGTAGTACAAGCAATTCTGATCAGAGATCTGCCACTCATGGGTGTCTAGAACATTCCTAGGCCGAGCAGTGACAAATCAAATTATTTCCGCCTGAAAAAAAACATAAAGGGGTATGTATGGCTTTTTTTTTTTCAGACCAAATTTATTTCTATCTATGATCTTCATGAACATTCACAGGTATGTAGTACAAGCAATTCTGATCAGAGATCTGCCACTCATGGGTGTCTAGTCCATTCCTAGGCCGAGCAGTGACAAATCTAATTATTTCCGCCTGAAAAAAAACATAAAGGGTATGTATGGCTTTTTTTTTTTCAGACTAAATTTATTTCTATCTTGAATCTTCATGAACATTCACAGGTATGTAGTACAAGCCATTCTGATCAGAGATCTGCCACCCAGGGGTGTCTAGTCCATTCCTAGGCCGAGCAGTGACAAATCTAATTATTTCCACCTGAAAAGAAACATAAGGGGTATGTATGTATGGCGTTTTTTTTTCAGACCAAATTTATTTCTATCTTTAATCTTCATGAACATTCACAGATATGTAGTACAAGCAATTCTGATCAGTGATCTGCCACTCATGGGTGTCTAGTCCATTCCTAGGCCGAGCAGTGACAAATCTTATTATTTCCAACGGAAAAAAAACATAAGGGGTATGTATGCGGTTTTTTTTCAGACCAGATTTATTTTTATCTACAATCTTCCTGAACATTCACACGTATGTAGTACAAGCCATTCTGATCAGAGATCTGCCACCCAGGGGTGTCTAGTCCAGTCCTAGGCCGAGCAGTGACAAATCTAATTATTTCCACCTGAAAAAAAACATAAGGGGTATGTATGGCGTTTTTTTTTTCAGACCAAATTTATTTCCATCTATAATCTTCATGAACATTCACAGGTATGTAGTACAAGCCATTCTGATCAGAGATCTGCCACCCAGGGGTGTCTAGTCCAGTCCTAGGCCGAGCAGTGACAAATCTAATTATTTCCACCTGAAAAAAACATAAGGGGTATGTATGTATGGCGTTTTTTTTTCAGACCAAATTTATTTCTATCTACAATCTTCCTGAACATTCACATGTATGTAGTACAAGCAATTCTGATCAAAGATCTGCCACTCATGGGTGTCTAGTCCATTCCTAGGCCGAGCAGTGACAAATCTAATTATTTCCACCTGAAAAAAAACATAAGGGGTATCAATGGCTTTTTTTTTTCAGACCAAATTTATTTCTATCTATAATCTTCATGAACATTCACAGGTATGTAGTACAAGCCATTCTGATCAGAGATCTGCCACCCAGGGGTGTCTAGACCAGTCCTAGGCCGAGCAGTGACAAATGTAATTATTTCCACCTGAAAAAAAACATAAGGGGTATGTATGGCGTTTTTTTTTCAGACCAAATTTCTTTTTATCTACAATCTTCCTGAACATACACACGTATGTAGTACAAGCCATTCTGATCAGAGATCTGCCACCCAGGGGTGTCTAGTCCATTCCTAGCCCGAGCAGTGACAAATGTAATTATTTCCACCTGAAAAAAAACATAAGGGGTATGTATGGCGTTTTTTTTTAAGACCAAGTTTATTTTTATCTACGATCTTCCTGAACATTCACACGTATGTAGTACAAGCAATTCTGATCAGAGATCTGCCACCCAGGGGTGTCTAGTCCAGTCCTAGGCTGAGCAGTGACAAATCTAATTATTTCCACCTGAAAAAAAACATAAGGGGTATACTCTTCAAAGTCCTTTTCAACTTTCAATCTGAGACGGTTCAGGTTTCAGCGAGCGGGGGTAGGGTCCGCCCAGGGGCGGTGGCGGGAATTACACCAGCAGGGCCCGTCAAGCTCTTTAAGCGCTTTAAGCGCTTACCGTGTCAGTTTGCTCCTTGTACTGCCTTCACATAACACAATACATCACTGGACGGGCCACCTTTGACCTTTCAACTTTCAATCTGAGACGGTTCAGGTTTCAGCGAGTGGGGGTAGGGTCCGCCCAGGGGCGGTGGCGGGAATAACACCAGCAGGGCCCTTCAAGCGCTTTAAGCTTTAAGCGCTTACCGTGTCAGTTTGCTCCTTGTACTGCCTTCACATAACACAATACATCATGGGTAGAGTGGGCGGAGGGAGTGAGACACAATAGAATTGGGGGAGGGGGTGATGCTCCACTCAAAGTTACAAAGTTAGAGAGCTTGAAACTAGGAGGAGGACCTCAGGGTACTAGACATCGCACGAACTTGAATCAGTTTAGCAAGATATATTTTATCATGGCTTTGTGACTGTCAATAAACACTTGAAAACTATTTCTTAGTATAGAGCTTGAAACTAGGAGGAGGACCTCAGGGTTCTAGACGTCGCACGAACTTGAATCAGTTCAGCCAGATATATTTTATAAACACTTGAAAACCACATGTAATATTTTGTACGTCAATCGGCACAGGTCCGTGTCTTTCACCAATTCCATTGTTTTGATTTTTCTATGATAAAGGGGAATTAAAAACTAGACAATGGGAGGCACTCATATGACAGAACACACGTATACCATGCCATTCCAGTCTAAGAATGAACAAGTATCAAAACCCGAGAGGCTATGTGGATTCTCTCCCTCCCGTTACACTAAATTTACAGAATACGCTCAATCTGAGACGGTTCAGGTTTCAGCGAGTGGGGGCAGGGTTATGCACACAGCTCAGGTCCCTGGACTGGAGGTAGTTGGTCCACCCAGGGGTGGTGGCGGGAATTACACCAACGGTACAGCTTGGTATACCGTCTTAATAAGCAATATTTTGTTTGTGAATCGGCACAGGTCCATGTCTTTAATCAAAAATCACTACACTGGTTACCAGTCAACTCTAGAATAGACTTTAAAATACTATTACTAGTCTATAGATCTCTCCACAGTCACTCACCAGAATATATTTCAGACATGCTTGTTAAGTACATGCCCAACAGACCACTCAGATCCTCAGGTACTGAACTTTTAACAGTTCCAAAAGCCAGGACCAAGAAACACGGAGAGGCAGCTTTTAGTTTCTATGCCCCCAACCTCTGGAACACCCTACCGGAGTGCCTAAGAAGAGCCGAAACAACAGAGGTCTTCAAGCGAGACCTCAAGACGTACCTTTTCGACCTAGCCTACAAGGATAAATACATTGGTATTTATCCTGCTATGCACTGTATGTATATCAAGTAGTGTACAGAAGCTGGTTACCCTGAAACAGGCTTGTTCTGTTCTGACAGCTGTGTTGCTTCAATGGCTCAGTGTGCTACTAACCATTTTCTGCCTCCCCTAGTGCCTCTCTCTCTCCCTCCTATCCTCTAACCAGTGTCAGCTGTGGAGCTGTGGATGTCGTAGTATTTAGTACACACACACACACACACACACACACACACGTACACACAGACACACATCAGTCCACATCCGGCTTAGGCCTGGACCTGATGCTCTTAGCCTTTCTTGCTCTGAAAATTTAATTTAATGTAATTTATTGTTCTTTAAATGTTCTTAGCCATTAGACAAATATATTCCAGGAGCTTGCCCCAGGTTGCCTGTTTCAATATCTGTGTGGTCTGTATGGCTCTATGTGCTACTAACCCTGTTCTGCCTTCCCTCTCCCTAGTGCCTCTCTCTCTCCCTCCTATCTTCTAACCAGGTCCAGTGGATGCCCCACTGTCACCAGCAGACCTCCCGGAGTCCGATAGATACCCCCGTGTCTGCTGTGGATGTCGTAGCATGTCCGTAGAATGTCCTCTCTCCTATGATGCTTTTTAGCCTCTCTTACTCTGAAATGTAATTTAATGTAATGTATTGCTTTATAAATGTTCTTAGCCGGTAGACAAACATACTCCTGGAGCTTGCTCGATCGCCTTGTTGAGAGGGGTCAGGGAAGAATTTTTACAGCTCACTTATCTGGCCCCCGGGTGATTACTGTTTTGTTGCTTCCCTCTGGAATATGTAGAGAGTGGGTCGTATGCCCACCTCCCTTGTTCTCTGTAAAGCGCATTGTGTTGCCTCTGGGTATGAAATGCGCTATACAAATACAACTTTGATTGATTGATTTGATTAATCAATTAAATAGGTAGCCTCCACGTTTATTGATGTATTCTATTGATGTAGCTTTGATTGATTGATTTGATTAATCAATTCCATAGGTAGCCTCCACGTTTATTGATGTATTCTATTGATGCACAGTGTATGTATGATGGATGTACTGTTTTAGTGTTATGCATTTGTTGTTTGGTGCAAAATATCTCTCCTTGTTTTACAAGCTTAATGTTATTTGTTCACATGTTCTTAAGAGGTCCAGACAGATAGAACAGGAAAACTGGTCCTGGTCAATCAGAACTCCCTGCTGGGCCATGCTGCTGTGTCAGGGACACAGTCACTCACTCACAGACGCAGAGAGATAAGAGTTTGAGAGAGAAAAAGAAAGAGCGAGAGAGACGGAGAGAACACTTTCGTTTCCTAGGAAGAGAGAGTGAGTACTGGGAGGAGCAAGGGATTTCCTGGTTCTGCAAGGGGGCGTGGTTTAGAGAGAGAGAGAGAGAGAGAGAGAGAGAGAGAGAGAGAGAGAAAAAAGGAAGAAAGGAGATTTCTAATTGTTTTGTCCTTTGCTTGATATTTCCAACAAAAAATATCTACATAGTGATGATTGTTCATTTCAACTGAGGTCAGGTGTCTGCTGGAAGGGATTAACCCTTCACATATGAACTGTTGCAATATTAAATATCTTGTTCATGTTCTAAAGTACTGAATCCCTGTGTCATGTGTGTATTCCTGCTCATCAACTCTAGTTTGATCGATGTAGAGAGCTTTTAGAAAGCAAGTGCATAGATTTATCAGAAGCAGAACACTCAGAAAATGCACCAAACCTGATCTGTTGTACAGATAAAACTCTAGACGACATGTTAGAAAAGCATTGTGTAGGGTTGGCCGGTGTAATGTAGGCAGGAAAACAGAAAACAACATGAGCTGCTAGCATGGTTTATTCACCATCATTTTCGCGGTACATTTTCACTTCACTTTCTGTATTATATTCTATCATTACTCACAATGTGGAACAACCAATAGTCTGAACTTAGAGTGCCACCTAGTGGCGTAACTGGATATAGAACTGCGTTGCGTTATGCCTTAATGCCAGTATTGTACTACACAACACATTTGTTTTTCATATTAAATGTTCATTCCAATAGCATTAAGAAAGTACACCATACAAAATATTCCACATGTATCTACATTTATTGAAAATGTTTCACTTTGGGTTACGGACTATTAATCAGTAGGAACAGCCAACCCTTATTCCAGCATTTAAATAGTCTTTGACCTTTGTCTATTTCAACTGTCTTTGAACTTTGACCTCACATGTCTGGTTTTGCTGTTCATCACGCTGGTTTACCACCCGTCCCATCCTCAGAAGATACTGGGAACTGATGGTGCTCTTCAATTCCCTCAACGTGCTTGTGCGCTGTGAATGGCATCTCTGAATCCCTGTGTACCCCTTCCTCCCTCCTCACGCCATGACATCTCCTCCCTTTGACGCACTGATATTACATTCATCCCCCCGTCTCCTCTCCTCTCCTCTCCTCTCCTCTCCTCTCCTCTCCTCTCCTCTCCTCTCCTCTCCTCTCCTCTCCTCTCCTCTACTCTCTTCTCTTCTCCTCTCCTCTCCTCTCCTCTCCTCTCCTCTCCTCTCCTCTCCTCTCCTCCTCTCCTCTATCACACCCTAACAAACACCAGTCTGGCTGAGTACACCAGGTGGGCCAGATAAAGCAGGAAGTTGAGGGCGGTGAGCACTGACACGGCCACAAGCCGGGGGGGGGTCTCTGGCCGCCGCCCAGGTAGCGCTTGTGGAACTGGAAGACGGGCCAGATGACGGTGGCCGTCAGGTACATGAGCGCCCCCAGCAGGCCGTTGGTGGACAGGAAGCTGGGGAAGGGGAACGGGAGGCAGCCGGTGCACAAACACACACACACACACACACACACACACACACACAGGGAGAGAATCACCATCATTATTATAGGCCAAGCAGATAAAGAGATGTGTTCAATGTGTTTCAAAGTGAACCCAAAATCCTCTGGTGACACTTTTCCTTACTGAACCAGACAGGACCACTCGTTGCTCTCCTTACTTTAGTGATGCCCAGGTCCATTAGTTTAAATGTTTTAACTGAGCGGTTTTCTCAGATCTACTCCAACACACCTGTGAAGGAGATGCTGGACCACTCTCCCTTGATCACGTCCTCTAGTTTCTCTCTCAGCTCAGAGACAGCCTTAGTCACATCACTGAAGAACTGAAGAGAAGGGACAGAGACGCTGGGGAGGTCTGAAGATACACTGGGACTGGAAACAGACTGGTAAAGATTCACTATAGGTCATTTATACCATGAGCTCATGAGCTAACTGGCTATCCTGCTCTTAGTGTGCTGGATTAGCATTGGAAGCATTGGAACTGATGTGTCCAGGTGACAAGACCTATCTTCATTAATCAGACATTATTTCATGTCATTTCAATTCACAGCTATTTCAGTGGAAGGACTAGCTTCCGTCCACTGCCTGAACCTTGCCTGACTGGAGAACCAAGAACCTGCCTGAACTCCACGCCTGTCTGACTACCACGTTCCTGCCTGACCCCCTCGCCTGTCTGACTACCACGTTCCTGCCTGACCCCCTCGCCTGTCTGACTACCACGTTCCTGCCTGACCCCCTCGCCTGTCTGACTACCACGTTCCTGCCTGACCCGCGCCAGTAAACGTGCCCCAACGTGGGTTTGTCCCCATACGCCTGTCATGTCTGCTCTTGGGTCCTCCTCCACTAGCCCTAACAGAATCTATTACAACATGTTTACGCATAGTAATTATGATAGTGATAGGGTGCAGAGATGGAAGAGGAAAAACAACAGCCAAACAGAGAGAGAGAGAGAGAGGGAAAGAGAGAGAGAGGGAAAGAGAGAGAGAGGGGGGGGAGAGAGAGAGAGAGAGAGAGAGAGAGGGAAAGAGAGAGAGAGGGAGGGAGGGAGATGGAAAGACGGAGAGAAGGATGAAAGGATGTAAGTTGGGGACGGGGAGGAAGGGAGGGAAAGAGTTTTAGTAATAAGAGCAAATTCCACACATTTTCATACAGTAATGAGATGTCTTTCAGTTTCATATGCCTTTATTTAATCTTTACTTCAGGATGAAATATAACAGCCACTTAGGTAACAGTAGGAGAGAAAACAACTAACCAATCATTTAAACAGCAGTCATGAACACCAACATTCATGAATACCTGATTCAGTCATTATACAGAGAAAAAAACCCTTATACAGTATCAAAGTTCATCAACAATATCATCCTTTATAATATATGCTTATAAATGAATCTAAGACAAAAGTATTATATACAATGATCAAGTTTAAATTACAATATTAAAGAACCAACGTTCAACTATTATAAACAAATTATGGCATGAAGATTTCCTTCTATTAGGCCTCCTGAAGTACAATGCAAGAACAATAGTAATCAGCTGAATCTATAAAAACAAAATGACTGAGAAAAGCGTGACTGCATGAAGGCATACAAACCCAGGATAGAGTGGCTGGGTGAATCTAGTCTGAACTCTGCTTCATGAGGTTCCAAACCTGAGCCAGAGGCAACGTTACGTTCCTCTCCTCTTCCCCTCCCCCCCCCTCCTCATCTCCTCCCCCCTACTCTCCCCCCATCCTCTGGAAGGATCCCCCTCCCTCTACCACAGTTTACTGATCTCTGCACAGTCATTATAATTCCTAAACCTAAACCCAGGATAGAGTGGCTGGGTGAATGTGGTCTGGACTTTGTGGAGGAGGGTCACTGTGTCAGAGACGCTGTAGAAGGACAGAGAACCTGCCTTGTGATCCAGGTACACTCCTACTCTGGAGGACTGAGGGCCTGATAGTTCAGTCTCAACATAATTATGCATGAACCTGTAACCATCGCTAGAACACTTTAAACACCAGGACTTGTTATTGAAACCAAACCTGGAGGAGGAGGAGGAGGAGGAGCCTGTTCTGCTGATGTCTTTATATGAGACTGCTATGTTAACACCTCCTCTCCATTCCACCTCCCAGTAACAGCGCCCAGACAGAGCCTCTCTACACAGCACCTGGGACCAGCGGGTGAATCTGTCTGGATGGTCAGGATATGACTGGATCTGCTTTAAACGTGTCACCTTCCTGTTCTCCCCAGACAGAGAGAGGCGTCTGCCTGCTGTGTTTGGGTCCAGAGTGAGCGGACAGGAATCTGGGAACAGAGCAGAGACCAGATCAGAGTTAATAACATGACCGTTCATCTGACCCCCTTAAAGCTGGTATTGTTGATTTATCATTCAACAGAGAGAGGTGGAGACTTCACACACTCACAATGTAAGAAATGTGCTCTGGTCCTGGGCTCTGGAGGAGACAACACATCCACTAAAGAGACTTCAGACACACACACACACACACACACACACACACACACACACACACACACACACACACACACACACACACACACACACACACACACACACACATCAATTTTAAAGGCAAGTAGACAGTATACAGAGATGTGTTCAATGTGTTTCATTGTGAACCCCAAATCTTTCTTCTGGTCACATTGTTTCTTATTGGACGAGACAGGATCACTTGTTGCTCTCCGTACTTTAGTGATATTTTTACAGAATAATTTTCTCAAAACTCTTCCAACACACCTGTGAAGGAGATGCTGGACCACTCTCCCTTGATCACGTCCTCTAGTTTCTCTCTCAGCTCAGAGACAGCCTTAGTCACATCACTGAAGAACTGAAGAGAAGGAACAGAGACGCTGGGGAGGTCTGAAGATACACTGGGACTGGAAACAGACTGGTAACTCTGGAGAGAGAGAGAGAGAGAGAGAGAGAGAGAGAGAGAGAGAGAAAGAGAGAGATAGGAAATAAACAGAAACACATACCAAGTGTACAGAATATTCTGCCTAATCAATAGACCAAACCAGTTGATGTTCACATGTCAGGTACCAGGAGAGTCCAGCTACTGTACCTGGAGGAAGTGGATGTGGTCTTCTGTGTGTGAGAGCTGCTCCAGCTCCGCGTCTCTCCTCCTCAGCTCAGCTATCTCCTTCTCCAGTCTCTCCACCACTCCTTCAGCCTGACTCACTGCTGCCCTCTGCTGGGCTCTGATCAGCTCCTTCACCTCAGAGCGCCTTCTCTCCATGGAGCAGATCAGCTCAGTGAAGATCCTCTCACTGTCCTGCTCTGCTGCTTGGCCAGAACGCTGCAGAATGATAGAGAGAAAAAAGAAAGAATGAGAGAAATAAAGAAAAATAGAGGAAGAGAGAAAGAGAACGAAAAAGAAAGTTAAAACAATAGTCATCAACATGATAAACCTTCCTGTACTATACAATTATCTCCTGCCACCATAACTCCAGTATGGAACATTTCATTGTACATGGTACCTATATCCTGTACATAAAATAACCGTCCTTGAATCCTCCAGTAGTTGATATCCTGATGCTGACCTTGAGAGACTCCACAGCCTGCTGGGCCTCCTTCAGCTCCTTCTCTCTCTCCTGGACTCCCTGCTGTACTTCCTGCTGACTCAGGCCCAGCTTGCTCTGGAGTTAAACACGTTACAACAACACATTAGGAGTTACAGTACATAGGACTCTGGTGTTAGCTCTGTCATAACACATCTAATACCAACATTTGCACATCTGGTAACCATGATTTAAACCCCAGACTGTCCAGTGCAGGTATGTACTATAAGGGTTAGGGTTAAGGTTATAGACATTGGGGGGTTTATATCTACAATGAGTCATTGTGTTATTGATGTTCTTTCCTTGCTTCAACTCACACCATAAAATGATGTTTACTATGAAACTCCTCCATTTTATACTTCTCCATGTAGCCCAAATCAGAGTTCAGACAAGACTTTGGACTCATGAAAGACACTGATAAGAGAATGTTGCTGCATTCAGAATGAGAGTTTCCCTCAGTCAAATGGAAATGTAGTTCATATAATTTAATAAAACAACAATTTATGAAAAACTATCAACGTTACAATAGTAGTTCTGGTCTTACCTGTTTCTCTGTCCTCTCGGCTGTGGCTGACACTGTGTCATGGCCTTTATGTTCATCCATGACACACAGCAGACAGATACACTGCTGGTCTGTCCGACAGAAGACCTCCAGCAGCTTGTCATGACGCGTGCAGATCCTCTCCTCCAGTCCACACGTGGCTTTGACCAGCTTGTGCTTCTT
>NC_140243.1:1436498-1461498 GCF_949987555.1 Borostomias antarcticus
CGCACATTCAACAAATAATCTACACTATTCATTGTTGCACCTGAAAACACTTTTAATCCCTACAAAACTTTAGCTAGCAGCATTGGCTAACGTAGATCGACAACGACGGTGACCCAGTAGTTCAACTTTGATCAACGTTGTTTTATTATTCGCGGGCTAAACCTGTTGCCAGGTAGATTTCGTAGGGGCAGAGACTTTTCTGCCCCTCCACCCAATTAAATCTGCGTGATATTTTTTCACATTACTCCCGACCACGCTCACATTGTCGCTATAGCAACAGTAGGGGAGAACGCTTCGGTGCCCCTCTGCCGAGTCAGAGCAGTCTGTGACACACTCATACAAAGGGAATTACTGCAAAACAGCACTATACATAGTGTCAGTCAGGTTTATTATATTTATACATGCTATTTTCACCACTGAATCACTATTTTGTATTAATTATAAATTAGATTTTTCCGAAACACAGTTGTAGGCTAAGATGCATCTTGCACAACAGCGCCCCACAAGGTGGGGCACTGCCCCACCTGCCCCTAATGTAAAATCGCCACTGTACGGTTCAGCTGTTAACCTGCAGAACTGGCCTACTCACTGGTAACCCTCTCATATCATTGGTTAGTGGAGTTGTGTGTGTATGGGTTGTACCCTCAGTGTATATGATGCTGTGTTTTGAGGATGATCACTGCTCTGTCTCCCTCAGAGAGCCTGGCTTTGCAAACTCAAGAGCTATTTGGAATAAAAGTAACCAGCTTTGGACTTGCAAAGATGAACCTTGGCATTCTCAACTACTCGTTTCTTAATTATTAGAATAAATCCCCTCAGCACACACACACACACACACACACACACACACAAGGACATTGTAGCTAGACGTGCAACCTGCCTCACACCCCTGGCTGTGCTCTCTGTGTGCTGCAGATCTACCTTCCCCAGCCGGTGCTGTGTTCCGACTCCGTCTACAAGATCATGCTCAGCTGCTGGACGAGGAACACCAAGGACAGGCCCTCCTTCCAGGAGATACACAGAGCCCTCCTGGACAGCCAGCCCTAGGCCCACGCAGGCTTCCCGGCCCAGCCTAAAGACAGGTTTTCGGACGGTGGCTCCCAATAATCGTGCCTATCATGAAATAGATCAGACCGTGTTTTTCAAATGCTATCCAGCTTTAAGCTACGACTGGAGAAGGACAGGCGGCAACCAACCAGTGGGTCCTGCACCGCCATTTTGGGGAGCACTGTTTTGTGGCCCGAGGCCCAAGAGAAACACTGGCTTATAGTGTCTGGTCAGCCAGAGACACTTGGGGTGCGCTCACATGACTCCTGTCAGCACATTCTCATTGGCTGAGGTGCTTAATACACATACAGTACACAGGTATGCATGCACACACACACACACACACACACACACACACACACACACACACACACACTGACAAATAGTAATACACACATTTGTACTTCACATATACACACATGAATACTAAGATCGACACATACTACATGCAGAAGAAAAAACACGTTCACACACACACACTCACACACACACACACACACACACACACACACACACACACACACACACTCTCTCCCTTGATCAAACATCCTCTGTTAGCTCGTAGCTTGCCACAGCGGGAGAAGTCGGAGTAAAATGTAGCAATGAATGTTTGGCACTTTTTAAATGTGTTGTCTATTCCAAATTCTATTAGAAATAGTTTGTTCCCACCTTGAAATGTTTTGTGTGTTAGAGATACATTTAATGCACCATTGATGACTTAAAGGTGGGGTAGGTAGTTTGACATCAACGAGGCCTCCGATTGGTCATCTTTTTCAAAAGAACCCGCCCCTCCCTCCTGTCAATCATGATGTAGTCCCTCCCTCCAAACATGGCTGGTAGGTGTGGCGAGGTAGAGGCCCTGATTGGTCAATACATTCGGGCGTGGTGCATTCTTTGAATACAAAATACAGAGGCAGCGGTAAACACGGAGATCCAAGTTTATTCTCAGAGCACTTCTGTTACTGATAGCTGAAAGGATATTATCCCAATTTTACCAAATAAAGACAAAAGCAAACTACCTATCCCACCTTTAACTTTCTTGTGTTGTCTTTTATAAGACTGCTTGAATGTAAAAGACAAAATAAAATAAAATCTGATAGTGTTTATTTTAGGGAATTTCAGTTTGAAAAATTCTGAACATCTTTCATATGAATGCCATCTTAATCCTCTCCCCTTCAGTTTCAGATAATATTGGACCTAGAGTACTTTGACAGTGGTACGTAGTTTCAATGGTAAATGATATGTTGGTACAGGTATGTGTCATGACTGTGTATTTCAACAGCTATTGTTAAATCTCAAATACCAATATTTTGTATCAGTATTTATATGTATTGTTTATATTTGTTTGTTTGGTTTTTTTGTAGAATGTTTATGTATTGATGTCTACATTAGCCTTATACAGGTGCATCTAAAACAATTTGAATGAAAATAAATTGCGGAAAAGTTCATTATTTTCTGTTGGCCTAATTTCATTCGAAAAGTAAAGATTCCATATGTTATAGATTCATTACACATGAAGTGAAATAGTTCAAGGCTGATTGCCTCCATGCCACACTGATGCAGTAATTTGTGCAAAAGGAACCCCGACCAAGTATTAAGTGTACAAATGAACATACTGAAAATATACAATCATAAAGATTAAAACAAAAAAGGCTTGACATATTTCACTTTGTGAAATGGATCTAGAATACATTAAAGTTTCACTTTTTGAATTAAATTACGGAAAATAATGAACTTCACAATATTCTAATTTTTGGGATGCACATGTATTTCCTCACCTTGTAACTGCACCATTTTATACAATTTAGTTATATAGTATTTCATCTGATGCAATAGCTTAGTATGAAGTATGTCAAAGCCTAGTTATATTTCCTCTACAAACACTGTCTGAGATTGAACACAGATGTGACACTTAAGCTACGTTTGTTCATGCTCATTCAATACTTGATCGGACCAAAAGTGCTCGTCAGAATGGGCTTTAACGGATCAGATGCACGTGAAGATGTGTCATTGGAAAGTGAAACGTAGGCTACTTCCATGAACATGTATCGTGTTTACCCACAGACTATAACTGCTACCAAGCCATCATTGAGTTGTGTTGAGGATGTAGAAAATGAATCAACCTGTTATCAACCAGATTGAAAATGTTTACAATTATTATCTCTGTTGAAAGAGAGAGCTTGGAGGTCTAGGAAGGTGGGGATCAGAAGCGGTAGTGTGCTGCCTATGAAATAACGGCCAGTCTGTCAAAGACACCGTTGATTTATGGCTGTGACAAAAACTATGTTTGTTTACTGAGCTGCAGTAAAAAAAAAAAACTATAAAAAAAACCCTCATCTTGACCCTTCTGTTCTTAGTCCACCTCCAGGTGAGAAAGGAACCCCGTGCCCTCTGTGTTCTAGATTCCTCTATTCAACTTTACTCAGGGGCCGGTTCCCTCTTATCAGTGACCTTTACACCTTCACCTTATCCAGATCACCAGAGGCCACCGGTTATAACTCTAGGCTACAGTAGGGCTGTCTACAGTAGGGTAGTCTACAGTAGGGCTGTCTATAGTAGGGCTGTCTACAGTAGGGTTGTCTATAGTAGGGTTGTCTACAGTAGGGCTGTCTACAGTAGGGTTGTCTACAGTAGGGCTGTCTACAGTAGGGTTGTCTACAGTAGGGTTGTCTACAGTAGGGCTGTCTACAGTAGGGTTGTCTACAGTAGGGTTGTCTATAGTAGGGCTGTCTACAGTAGGGTTGTCTACAGTAGGGTTGTCTATAGTAGGGCTGTCTACAGTAGGGCTGTCTATAGTAGGGCTGTCTACAGTAGGGTTGTCTATAGTAGGGCTGTCTACAGTAGGGTAGTCTACAGTAGGGCTGTCTATAGTAGGGCTGTCTACAGTAGGGTTGTCTATAGTAGGGTTGTCTACAGTAGGGCTGTCTACAGTAGGGTTGTCTACAGTAGGGCTGTCTACAGTAGGGTTGTCTACAGTAGGGTTGTCTACAGTAGGGCTGTCTACAGTAGGGTTGTCTACAGTAGGGTTGTCTATAGTAGGGTTGTCTACAGTAGGGTTGTCTATAGTAGGGCTGTCTACAGTAGGGTTGTCTATAGTAGGGTTGTCTATAGTAGGGCTGTCTACAGTAGGGTTGTCTACAGTAGGGTTGTCTACAGTAGGGCTGTCTACAGTAGGGCTGTCTATAGTAGGGTAGTCTACAGTAGGGTTGTCTACAGTAGGGCTGAGTAGGGCTGTCTATAGTAGGGCTGTCTATAGTAGGGCTGTCTACAGTAGGGTTGTCTATAGTAGGGTTGAATACAGTAGGGCTGTCTACAGTAGGGTTGTCTACAGTAGGGTTGTCTATAGTAGGGCTGTCTACAGTAGGGTTGTCTATAGTAGGGTTGTCTATAGTAGGGCTGTCTATAGTAGGGCTGTCTACAGTAGGGTTGTCTACAGTAGGGTTGTCTACAGTAGGGTTGTCTACAGTAGGGTTGTCGGTTCTAATTCTGGCCACAAGACCCAAAGCAAACTCATCTGATTCTGCTCTGAATGCTTCATTCTTTAGCTTGTTACATATTTTCATATTTTCTTGCTTTGCTTTCTAATTTGCCCCTGAGCTGTATATTACCCCAATGGGAGTTTTCTGTACATATTACACCGTATCTATGGTCTGGCATTTCTGTCCTATTTAAGTAGGGGATGAGGCATGCATTGATCTCCATTAGACAAAGGGACTTTGTTTATAACATCTCAGTGCTATATATGAATGCTTTATTAATGTCAGTTATAATTGGACTGAGTCATATGTATTGTAAGTTGTATAGAATTTATTGCACACAAAGAAATTCAGTAATTTTTTTGTTTTTTTAGACTATTACTCAAATATGTTTGGACATGAAAATGTTTTATTTCATTGTGAGTTGTATTCTGTTTCTGATGCTTTGTGATTAAATGAGAATAAAAATATTGAGGGATTGTCTTGTCTGCATTAAGTTGAAACCCTCAAACCGTCTTGATCCTGGGCTGACTGTAGTCGCAACGCTATTGGCGTGTGCTGCCTTTTCATCCAATCACATCATATGGGCGGGTACAAACTCTTCAGAAACATTCCATCGGACTGGACTTGAAGCTGTAGAACAGGAGTCCTCTCCAATCTTCCTGAACATTCACATGTATGTAGTACAAGCAATTCTGATCAGAGATCTGCCACCCAGGGGTGTCTAGTCCAGTCCTAGGCCGAGCAGTGACAAATCTAATTATTTCCACCTGAAAAAAAACATAAGGGGTATGTATGTTTTTTTTTTTTTCAGACCAAATTTATTTCTATCTTTAATCTTCATGAACATTCACAGATATGTAGTACAAGCAATTCTGATCAGAGATCTGCCACTCATGGGTGTCTAGTCCAGTCCTAGGCCGAGCAGTGACAAATCTAATTATTTCCGCCTGAAAAAAACATAAGGGGTATGTATGGCATTTTTTTTTCAGACCAAATTTATTTCTATCTTTAATCTTCATGAACATTCACAGATATGTAGTACAAGCAATTCTGATCAGAGATCTGCCACTCATGGGTGTCTAGTCCATTCCTAGGCCGAGCAGTGACAAATCTTATTATTTCCACCTGAAAAAAAACATAAGGGGTATGTATGGCGGGTTTTTTTTCAGACCAAATTTATTTTTATCTACAATCTTCCTGAACATTCACATGTATGTAGTACAAGCAATTCTGATCAAAGATTGGCCACTCATGGGTGTCTAGTCCATTCCTAGGCCGAGCAGTGACAAATCTAATTATTTCCACCTGAAAAAAAACATAAGGGGTATGTATGGCGTTTTTTTTTCAGACCAAATTTATTTCTATCTTTAATCTTCATGAACATTCACAGGTATGTAGTACAAGCCATTCTGATCAGAGATCTGTCACCCAGGGGTGTCTAGTCCATTCCTAGGCCGAGCAGGGACAAATCTAATTATTTCCACCTGAAAAAAAACTTAAGGGGTATGTATGGCGGTTATTTTTCAGACCAAATTTATTTTTATCTACAATATTCCTGAACATTCACATGTATGTAGTACAAGCAATTCTGATCAGAGATCTGCCACTCATGGGTGTCTAGAACATTCCTAGGCCGAGCAGTGACAAATCTAATTATTTCCGCCTTAAAAAAAAACATAAAGGGGTATGTATGGCTTTTTTTTTCAGACCAAATTTATTTCTATCTTTAATCTTCATGAACATTCACAGATATGTAGTACAAGCAATTCTGATCAGAGATCTGCCACTCATGGGTGTCTAGTCCATTCCTAGGCCGAGCAGTGACAAATCTTATTATTTCCACCGGAAAAAAAACATAAGGGGTATGTATGGCGTTTTTTTTTCAGACCAAATTTATTTCTATCTTTAATCTTCATGAACATTCACAGGTATGTAGTACAAGCCATTCTGATCAGAGATCTGTCACCCAGGGGTGTCTAGTCCATTCCTAGGCCGAGCAGGGACAAATCTAATTATTTCCACCTGAAAAAAAACTTAAGGGGTATGTATGGCGGTTATTTTTCAGACCAAATTTATTTTTATCTACAATATTCCTGAACATTCACATGTATGTAGTACAAGCAATTCTGATCAGAGATCTGCCACTCATGGGTGTCTAGAACATTCCTAGGCCGAGCAGTGACAAATCAAATTATTTCCGCCTGAAAAAAAACATAAAGGGGTATGTATGGCTTTTTTTTTTTCAGACCAAATTTATTTCTATCTATAATCTTCATGAACATTCACAGGTATGTAGTACAAGCAATTCTGATCAGAGATCTGCCACTCATGGGTGTCTAGTCCAGTCCTAGGCCGAGCAGTGACAAATCTAATTATTTCCGCCTGAAAAAAACATAAGGGGTATGTATGGCTTTTTTTTTTCAGACCAAATTTATTTCTATCTTTAATCTTCATGAACATTCACAGATATGTAGTACAAGCAATTCTGATCAGAGATCTGCCACTCATGGGTGTCTAATCCATTCCTAGGCCGAGCAGTGACAAATCTTATTATTTCCACCGGAAAAAAAACATAAGGGGTATGTATGCGGTTTTTTTTCAGACCAGATTTATTTTTATCTACAATCTTCCTGAACATTCACACGTATGTAGTACAAGCCATTCTGATCAGAGATCTGCCACCCAGGGGTGTCTAGTCCAGTCCTAGGCCGAGCAGTGACAAATCTAATTATTTCCACCTGAAAAAAAACATAAGGGGTATGTATGGCGGGTTTTTTTTCAGACCAAATTTATTTTTATCTACAATCTTCCTGAACATTCACATGTATGTAGTACAAGCAATTCTGATCAAAGATCGGCCACTCATGGGTGTCTAGTCCATTCCTAGGCCGAGCAGTGACAAATCTAATTATTTCCACCTGAAAAAAAACATAAGGGGTATGTATGGCGTTTTTTTTTCAGACCAAATTTATTTCTATCTTTAATCTTCATGAACATTCACAGGAATGTAGTACAAGCAATTCTGATCAGAGATCTGCCACTCATGGGTGTCTAGTCCATTCCTAGGCCGAGCAGTGACAAATGTAATTATTTCCACCTGAAAAAAAACATAAGGGGTATGTATGGCTTTTTTTTTTTCAGACCAAATTTATTTCTATCTATAATCTTCATGAACATTCACAGGTATGTAGTACAAGCCATTCTGATCAGAGATCTGTCACCCAGGGGTGTCTAGTCCATTCCTAGGCCGAGCAGGGACAAATCTAATTATTTCCACCTGAAAAAAAACTTAAGGGGTATGTATGGCGGTTATTTTTCAGACCAAATTTATTTTTATCTACAATATTCCTGAACATTCACATGTATGTAGTACAAGCAATTCTGATCAGAGATCTGCCACTCATGGGTGTCTAGAACATTCCTAGGCCGAGCAGTGACAAATCAAATTATTTCCGCCTGAAAAAAAACATAAAGGGGTATGTATGGCTTTTTTTTTTTCAGACCAAATTTATTTCTATCTATGATCTTCATGAACATTCACAGGTATGTAGTACAAGCAATTCTGATCAGAGATCTGCCACTCATGGGTGTCTAGTCCATTCCTAGGCCGAGCAGTGACAAATCTAATTATTTCCGCCTGAAAAAAAACATAAAGGGTATGTATGGCTTTTTTTTTTTCAGACTAAATTTATTTCTATCTTGAATCTTCATGAACATTCACAGGTATGTAGTACAAGCCATTCTGATCAGAGTTCTGCCACCCAGGGGTGTCTAGTCCATTCCTAGGCCGAGCAGTGACAAATCTAATTATTTCCACCTGAAAAGAAACATAAGGGGTATGTATGTATGGCGTTTTTTTTTCAGACCAAATTTATTTCTATCTTTAATCTTCATGAACATTCACAGATATGTAGTACAAGCAATTCTGATCAGTGATCTGCCACTCATGGGTGTCTAGTCCATTCCTAGGCCGAGCAGTGACAAATCTTATTATTTCCAACAGAAAAAAAACATAAGGGGTATGTATGCGGTTTTTTTTCAGACCAGATTTATTTTTATCTACAATCTTCCTGAACATTCACACGTATGTAGTACAAGCCATTCTGATCAGAGATCTGCCACCCAGGGGTGTCTAGTCCAGTCCTAGGCCGAGCAGTGACAAATCTAATTATTTCCACCTGAAAAAAAACATAAGGGGTATGTATGGCGTTTTTTTTTTCAGACCAAATTTATTTCCATCTATAATCTTCATGAACATTCACAGGTATGTAGTAAAAGCCATTCTGATCAGAGATCTGCCACCCAGGGGTGTCTAGTCCAGTCCTAGGCCGAGCAGTGACAAATCTAATTATTTCCACCTGAAAAAAACATAAGGGGTATGTATGGCGTTTTTTTTTCAGACCAAATTTATTTCTATCTACAATCTTCCTGAACATTCACATGTATGTAGTACAAGCAATTCTGATCAAAGATCTGCCACTCATGGGTGTCTAGTCCATTCCTAGGCCGAGCAGTGACAAATCTAATTATTTCCACCTGAAAAAAAACATAAGGGGTATCAATGGCTTTTTTTTTTCAGACCAAATTTATTTCTATCTATAATCTTCATGAACATTCACAGGTATGTAGTACAAGCCATTCTGATCAGAGATCTGCCACCCAGGGGTGTCTAGTCCAGTCCTAGGCCGAGCAGTGACAAATGTAATTATTTCCACCTGAAAAAAAACATAAGGGGTATGTATGGCGTTTTTTTTTCAGACCAAATTTCTTTTTATCTACAATCTTCCTGAACATACACACGTATGTAGTACAAGCCATTCTGATCAGAGATCTGCCACCCAGGGGTGTCTAGTCCATTCCTAGCCCGAGCAGTGACAAATGTAATTATTTCCACCTGAAAAAAAACATAAGGGGTATGTATGGCGTTTTTTTTTAAGACCAAGTTTATTTTTATCTACGATCTTCCTGAACATTCACACGTATGTAGTACAAGCAATTCTGATCAGAGATCTGCCACCCAGGGGTGTCTAGTCCAGTCCTAGGCTGAGCAGTGACAAATCTAATTATTTCCACCTGAAAAAAAACATAAGGGGTATACTCTTCAAAGTCCTTTTCAACTTTCAATCTGAGACGGTTCAGGTTTCAGCGAGCGGGGGTAGGGTCCGCCCAGGGGCGGTGGCGGGAATTACACCAGCAGGGCCCGTCAAGCTCTTTAAGCGCTTTAAGCGCTTACCGTGTCAGTTTGCTCCTTGTACTGCCTTCACATAACACAATACATCATGAGTAGAGTGGGCGGAGGGAGTGAGACACAATAGAATTGGGGGAAGGGGTGATGCTTCACTCAAAGTTAGAGAGCTTGAAACTAGGAGGAGGACCTCAGGGTACTAGACATCGCACGAACTTGAATCAGTTTAGCAAGATATATTTTATCATGGCTTTGTGACTGTCAATAAACACTTGAAAACTATTTCTTAGTATAGAGCTTGAAACTAGGAGGAGGACCTCAGGGTTCTAGACGTCGCACGAACTTGAATCAGTTCAGCCAGATATATTTTATAAACACTTGAAAACCACATGTAATATTTTGTACGTCAATCGGCAAGGGGCCGTGTCTTTAACCAATTCCATTGTTTAGATTTTTCTATGATAAAGGGGAATTAAAAACTAGACAATGGGAGGCACTCATATGACAGAACACACGTATACCATGCCATTCCAGTCTAAGAATGAACAAGTATCAAAACCCGAGAGGCTATGTGGATTCTCTCCCTCCCGGTACACTAAATTTACAGAATACGCTCAATCTGAGACGCTTCAGGTTTCAGCGAGTGGGGGCAGGGTTATGCACACAGCTCAGGTCCCTGGACTGGAGGTAGTTGGTCCACCCAGGGGTGGTGGCAGGAATTACACCAACGGTAGGCCTACAGCTTGGTATACCGTCTTAATAAGCAATATTTTGTTTGTGAATCGGCACAGGTCCATGTCTTTAATCAAAAATCACTACACTGGTTACCAGTCAACTCTAGAATAGACTTTAAAATACTATTACTAGTCTATAGATCTCTCCACAGTCACTCACCAGAATATATTTCAGACATGCTTGTTAAGTACATGCCCAACAGACCACTCAGATCCTCAGGTACTGAACTTTTAACAGTTCCAAAAGCCAGGACCAAGAAACACGGAGAGGCAGCTTTTAGTTTCTATGCCCCCAACCTCTGGAACACCCTACCGGAGTGCCTAAGAAGGGCCGAAACAACAGAGGTCTTCAAGCGAGACCTCAAGACGTACCTTTTCGACCTAGCCTACAAGGATAAATACATTGGTATTTCTCCTGCTATGCACTGTATGTATATCAAGTAGTGTACAGAAGCTGGTTACCCTGAAACAGGCTTGTTCTGTTCTGACAGCTGTGTTGCTTCAATGGCTCAGTGTGCTACTAACCATTTTCTGCCTCCCCTAGTGCCTCTCTCTCTCCCTCCTATCCTCTAACCAGTGTCAGCTGTGGAGCTGTGGATGTCGTAGTATTTAGTACACACACACACACACACACACACACACACACACACACGTACACACAGACACACATCAGTCCACATCCGGCTTAGGCCTGGACCTGATGCTCTTAGCCTTTCTTGCTCTGAAAATTTAATTTAATGTAATTTATTGTTCTTTAAATGTTCTTAGCCATTAGACAAATATATTCCAGGAGCTTGCCCCAGGTTGCCTGTTTCAATATCTGTGTGGTCTGTATGGCTCTATGTGCTACTAACCCTGTTCTGCCTTCCCTCTCCCTAGTGCCTCTCTCTCTCCCTCCTATCTTCTAACCAGGTCCAGTGGATGCCCCACTGTCACCAGCAGACCTCCCGGAGTCCGATAGATACCCCCGTGTCTGCTGTGGATGTCGTAGCATGTCCGTAGAATGTCCTCTCTCCTATGATGCTTTTTAGCCTCTCTTACTCTGAAATGTAATTTAATGTAATGTATTGCTTTATAAATGTTCTTAGCCGGTAGACAAACATACTCCAGGAGCTTGCTCGATCGCCTTGTTGAGAGGAGTCAGGGAAGAATTTTTACAGCTCACTTATCTGGCCCCCGGTGATTACTGTTTTGTTGCTTCCCTCTGGAATATGTAGAGAGTGGGTCGTATGCCCACCTCCCTTCCCTACTAACACACGCAGGTTGCGCGAACGTTCGACATACGGCCGCTTTAGGTGACGATTCGTCTGCGCCGCGTGCGGAAGTTACGCGGCCATTTACGGAAACGCGAGATCTGCCGTTTAGTAGACGCTACGTAAGAACGACACGTCATTCCGAAGTTGCGGCCGCGTGCAAAGAACGCACGTGATCACGTGGGCAGGAACCTCCGTCATAAACTCACCTGGCTGACACTAGATTAACAGGTATTTATATGACTTGGTCTGCACGTCTTTTTCGCACGGTGCAAATACGGTGCGGCCGCGTGCAAAAAACGTGGGCAGGAACCTCCGTCATAAACTCACCTGGCTGACACTAGATTTACAGGTATTTATATGACTTGGTCTGCACGTCTTTTTCGCACGGTGCAAATATGGTCACTTACTTACTAAACCCTGACCACTGGCTATATTTAGCATTTGCAGTACCACTGGCTATATTTAGCATTTACCAGTACAAAAACGAATTAATGCTATATGGGGATATAGCAGCAAGCATTATGATACAAACCAATATAAGACTGAACAGTTTAGAACATTTTATTACACAAAGTACATTACAAATTAAAAGTATACATATTTACAAGGATGAGGTTTACGGTCTGTCACATTACGCATAGCCAGAAAAGCAAAAAAAAGCATGTACAAGCTCTGGCTAGCAACCCATTATCTGACAATTGCAAAAGTTCTAAAAACAAAAATGAAACAGTGCGCATTCTGTGGCAGGCAGACCGGGAACAGACCGTTGTATCCCACAAAAAAAAGGTTAAAATGTACAAAAACTATTTACAAAAAAGGCATCCATCCTGGCAGGCTGGAAAGGCAGGTTTAGGGAGACGGGCTGGGGGTCACCCACATCTGAATCGAGGGTCTGGGCAGAAGAGGTCATCCTCCTCTGAATACTCCACTGTGGTCAGGGCTGGAGCTGCGGTCAGGGGCTGGGCTGGGGAGGTCAGCTGGGCTGGAGCAGATGCCTAAGGACATAATGAAATGGCTGTAAAAGCAAATCGCATACGTTCATTGGAAGCGTGCCATGTCACTGGATACGAGAAAATTAACTGCCTGACATCACATACCTTTTTGCATCGAGCAGGGGCATGTTTCAGCATCTCCTGCAGCTGGGCAGACACCTCCGTCACAGTGGTGCTTGGCTTACAGGCCATAACTGCACCTTTTAACCAAAAAGGGAATGGTTTCAATGCACATGGCATGAAGCAAAGACAATGTATTATTTTGCGAAAATATGAACAATCCCTTACGTAATATGACATTGTAGAGGGTCATATTCTTCAGAGGCTTCTTCCCCCTCTTCCCATGGACGCTGTAGACACACCACACTCTGTATGGCAATGGCTGACAGCACCCGCCGGACCACATCTGGCAGATCTTTGCCGCCAATGGAACTCAGATATCGTGTCTGCAAAACATAAAGACAATCATTTACTTTTACATTTCCTTAACACTTCTCTGCAAAAATAAGGAACAAAGTTCTGCCTTGAAGTTACTCACCATCTTCCTTTGATGATCCTTGTCCTTCAGCTGCTCCTCCAAGACCAGCAGCTCCTCCTCCGTTTTAGCAGGGTGCAGGTCATCCAGTACTGCTCCCCGATAGCTGTCTGCAGACTCGCCGGACAGTCTCTGCTCCAGTCTCTGCTCCAGCCTCATCATTGTCTGTGCCATCTCCCTCAGACTCTGCATGACGCTGGAGAACTGCTGACACATCATCCTCTGGAAGTCTGGATATTAAACACAGATGTGGCTATAAGTAATTGTACGGTCCCATAATGGATATTCAGCTCAAAGTATATCCCTACATGCAGCATGAAGTAGTTCACAAAATTCAGCATACCAGCATCTGCAGAGCTTGATGGCAACACTGCTGGAGCTGTTGGTCTCACAGGCGATGGCATCAGAGAACTACCTGAAAACCAGAGGATAAAGGGATGAGCAGGAAACTATGGTGCTGGCGGCGTAGTGATTCTGGCATAAGGGGAAGAATCAACTCGACATGAGACATGTCAGACCCTGACCTGGCCGGGGTGCTAATCGCTGATGCATGCTGCTCGTGCCTGGACGTCTGAAGGGCTGAAGGGCCTGGGCTCACAGCGCCTTGGCTCAAAGGACCCGGGCGATGAACATCTACTGCCGAGTAGTGAGATGTGAGATGAGCGAATTAGTGAACTGAGTACATGAGTCTTCAGACAGTCCTGAGTTAACTGTAAGTGTGCAAATATGCATAGACATTTCACCAACACAAACATGCATGGATACCTGCATTGATAACTGGCAGAGCAGGCCTTCCGGCTCTGGCACCTGGCATAGCTGGTCTGGTGTGAGTTCTGCCGACCGGCTGCCTGGGCACTGGAACATATAGTAGAGGTAAATTAGCTCAGATTAGTCAACTCAAGTAGTACTCTTTTGGGACTGTTGAATGCACTTTATTATATTACCTTCGTCACTGGAGTCATAGCGTGTGTTGCGCTGTCTCTTCCTTGTGTCTTGGGAGTTAATCCATTGATGACTGCTGCTCAAACACCTTTGCCAAGGCACTGGCTACTTCATAATGCTCTGTGTGTTCCTCAGCAGAGACAGAGGTTGTCATGGCTCCTCTTGATGTGCTTGTGGAGGTAGATCTGGGAGGTATAGGAGAATGGGCACTCAGAGCAGGAGAACACCCAAGTCTTGCACAGCAATGAGAGAGACCATTAAAAAGGATTATCTCACCTGTAGTACAAGTTCAAATATAGAGTGATTATACGTCATTGTAAATGAGAGCTTACTCTCAATTGATTCACGAGGTTAAATAAAGATTGAATGAATATGTAGCTAGTGGGGGGTTACAACCACACAACTGTGGAGAGAGAATGAGACACTTGGTTCCCTCCTCTACTGGTGTTCATGGCCATGGCCACACACCTGGAATACTCCAACCCTGATTTAAAGGCATAAAGGTGGGGAACACATCCTGGCGTCAGTGATGCGTCTTATGAATCTCACATGTCTACCGCTAACTCAATATCAATATTCCCATTTGTTTATCCCGTCTTTGGAAACGTATGTGCATTTGTACTTACGTGTGCCTGCCTATATTGATGATCAGGTGTTTCTCCACCTAAGGGCTGGCCAGACAGAACCATCAGAGACCATTGGGCTGAGCTGAGGAGAGAGCGACATGTTAGAGTGTATGTGTGCATATGTATATGGTGCTCTTCTGTTAATACTCATGAGGGCATTCAATTGAACAAGACTCACAGAGCCTGTGGTGCTGTCCCAGGACTGCCCCTGGCCACGCCTGTCCCCGTCTTAGCGCCTCTTCCTGCCCCGCTCACCTGCTTCTTGCTCAGTTCAAACAAGAACTGGGAGGTTGGCAACTGAGAGCATGGGAGGGGAGAGAGGGAGAGAGAGAGAGAAAGTGGGTGGGTGACCCTCTCGTTGGCTGACATGCACACTCCACAGGACCACGTGCCAAAAGCCAAGATGGCTGCTATAACAGATCCTGCTAGCTAGCCTAGCTCCGTTGTTGGGGCTTCTAGTGTTCTGTTTACGTTAAAATCGGAAAAATGAATGCCTAAAAACAAACACATACTAACGGTGTCGTGGGTTAATGCGAAATCAATGAGTAAGCTAATTATCACATTTTATTCCAAGCGATGAAACAGTACGAACGTGCAGGAGCTCGCGCGAGCCTGTTATTAGGAAACAATGGCCCACAACAACACTTCATAAAAGTTATAGTGTACACAACTGAAATATTCTCACGTTGCCAAGCCAACATTATAATTTAAGCTACAATTACACAAAAGCGAACGTTTTAACAATAATTGCGAGAGTAATTTTACGTAGGCTACTTAGCTAGCCATGTACAGAAAAAGGCTAATCACGTTAGCTGGCTAGCTAGTTAGCCAACATTGGAAAGCATCTGCATATAGATAATCATTACAATAGGGTAGCTTGCACATAACGTTGGTGTTTTACTGGGACGATACCAAAATACATAGTATGTATGTATACATTGAAATTGAGATACTTACATGATCTGTGTTGTCGACACAAAGACTGCACAGTCTGGTCTTTCTCAATAATTTCTGTATCAAACGGAGCGGAAGTTTCCAAGTGTGTCTTCTTCGCTGGGTTTAGTGGCGGATGTGCATACCGCCACCTACTGGCACAGAGTGTGTAACTTGTTTGTCTAGTTATTAAATTGTGTCACCTAAAGTAGCCCAATGCTTTGCATTCTACGTTCACTGCTCAGCGTTCATTGCTCACATTTAGGTTGCAAAATTAGGAGTTTATTCATAGGCATATTTTTTATCATTATTTTTATTAGGCCTAGACTGCAAATCTTTAGTGTTAATATTTACTGTAAATGAGAAATTACACACAAAACAGACATGCAGGATTTCTCTTCATTATTACAATTCTGTAACTGTATGACTTCAAAATTTATTTTAAAACCTAAGTAATTTACAAATGTTCTGACCCACTGTGACACATTTCCAATAAAGTCAGATTGGGACTGTGATCTAACCACATTGTCACGTTATTTAATTACATCGTAGTTACGGATTTAAGCAGCAGTGGCGGCTACGTTCCCTTACAGTGTACTTGAGGACGGCTATTTTGGTTATTTTGCGACTGAAAAGGCAAGTGTCAGCTAGGTGTCAGCTAGGTCCGCTGCTGGTGACGTCGCAAAGTTACCACAATTACACCAATGTGTCCCGTCAGTTTTACGTACTGTGTTAGTAGGGTTGTTCTCTGTAAAGCGCATTGTGTTGCCTCTGGGTATGAAATGCGCTATACAAATAAAACTTTGATTGATTGATTTGATTAATCAATTCCATAGGTAGCCTCCACGTTTATTGATGTATTCTATTGATGTAGCTTTGATTGATTGATTTGATTAATCAATTCCATAGGTAGCCTCCACGTTTATTGATGTATTCTATTGATGTAGCTTTGATTGATTGATTTGATTAATCAATTCCAAAGGTAGCCTCCACGTTTATTGATGTATTCTATTGATGCACAGTGTATGTATGATGGATGTACTGTTTTAGTGTTATGCATTTGTTGTTTGGTGCAAAATATCTCTCCTTGTTTTACAAGCTTAATGTTATTTGTTCACATGTTCTTAAGAGGTCCAGACAGATAGAACAGGAAAACTGTTCCTGGTCAATCAGAACTCCCTGCTGGGCCATGCTGCTGTGTCAGGGACACAGTCACTCACTCACAGACGCAGAGAGATAAGAGTTTGAGAGAGAAAAAGAAAGAGAGCGAGAGAGACGGAGAGAACACTTTAGTTTCCTAGGAATAGAGAGTGAGTACTGGGAGGAGCAAGGGATTTCCTGGTTCTGCAAGGGGGCGTGGTTTAGAGAGAGAGAGAGAGAGAGAGAGAGAGAGAGAGAGAGAGAGAGAGAGAGAAAAAAAGGAAGAAAGGAGATTTCTAATTGTTTTGTCCTTTGCTTGATATTTCCAACAAAAAATATCTACATAGTGATGATTGTTCATTTCAACTGAGGTCAGGTGTCTGCTGGAAGGGATTAACCCTTCACATATGAACTGTTGCAATATTAAATATCTTGTTCATGTTCTAAAGTACTGAATCCCTGTGTCCTGTGTGTATTCCTGCTCATCAACTCTAGTTTGATCGATGTAGAGAGCTTTTAGAAAGCAAGTGCACAGATTTATCAGAAGCAGAACACTCAGAAAATGCACCAAACCTGATCTGTTGTACAGATAAAACTCTAGACGACATGTTAGAAAAGCATTGTGTAGGGTTGGCCGGTGTAATGTAGGCAGGAAAACAGAAAACAACATGAGCTGCTAGCATGGTTTATTCACCATCATTTTCGCGGTACATTTTCACTTCACTTTCTGTATTATATTCTATCATTACTCACAATGTGGAACAACCAATAGTCTGAACTTAGAGTGCCACCTAGTGGCGTAACTGGATATAGAACTGCGTTGCGTTATGCCTTAATGCCAGTATTGTACAACACAACACATTTGTTTTTCATATTTAATGTTCGTTCCAATAGCATTAAGAAAGTACACCATAGAAAATATTCCACATGTATCTACATTTATTGAAAATGTTTCACTTTGGGTTAGGGACTATTAATCAGTAGGAACAGCCAACCCTGATGCCAGCATTTAAATAGTCTTTGACCTTTGTCTATTTCAACTGTCTTTGAACTTTGACCTCACATGTCTGGTTTTGCTGTTCATCACGCTGGTTTACCACCCGTCCCATCCTCAGAAGATACTGGGAACTGATGGTGCTCTTCAATTCCCTCAACGTGCTTGTGCGCTGTGAATGGCATCTCTGAATCCCTGTGTACCCCTTCCTCCCTCCTCACGCCATGACATCTCCTCCCTTTGACGCACTGATATTACATTCATCCCCCGTCTCCTCTTCCTCTCCTCCTCCTCTCCTCTCCTCTCCTCTCCTCTCCTCTCCTCTCCTCTCCTCTCCTCTCCTCTCCTCTCCTCTCCTCTCCTCTCCTCTCCTCTCCTCTCCTCTTCTCTTCTCTCCTCTCCTCTCCTCTCCTCTATCACGCCCTAACAAACACCAGTCTGGCTGAGTACGCCAGGTCGGCCAGATAGAGCAGGAAGTTGAGGGCGGTGAGCACTGACACGGCCACAAGCCGGGGGGGGTCTCTGGGCGCCGCCCAGGTAGCGCTTGTGGAACTGGAAGACGGGCCAGATGACGGTGGCCGTCAGGTACATGAGCGCCCCCAGCAGGCCGTAGGTGGACAGGAAGCTGGGGAAGGGGAACGGGAGGCAGCTGGTGCACTCGCCCACGCAGAGGACCACCACGGCGGGGGACAGGATGAAGCAGACGCAGTAGACCAGCATGCACCACTTGAGCGCCGCGTGGCCGTCGTACGACACGGGCTCGCTGACCAGCACGAAGATTAGGCACGCCACGGACGTCTGGCACACCTTGAGGAGGCCCGGCGCCGTGGCCATGTAACCCGCCTCCTCCCCGGGCTTCGCCCTCGACAGGCTCACCTCCACCAGGTAGGCCGCAGCCGCCAGGCAGGAGAAGACGGCGACGCGGTAGCCTCGCGCCTCCCCGCTCGCCGCCGTCCCTCCGCCCCGCAGGAAGTAGACGGGGAAGACGACGGAGGCAGAGAGGCGGAGCGCGGCGGCGTAGCCGGCCAGTGTGACGGGGAGGTTGGCCCAGGAGATGGGGACGCGGGCCTGGAGGCCCAGCTTCTCGGTCAGGAGGACCAGCACGGTGCCGGCGAAGCTGGCGGCCCAGCAGAAGACGCACCAGTCGGCCACGCCCTCCTGGGGGAGCCCCGCCCCGTGGGCGACCAGGCTGAAGGACACGCAGGCGAACGCCAGCGCCGCCACCCGGACCCACAGCAGCTGGGAGGGGGGCAGGAGTACCAGCGGCATGGCGGCTCAGTTCACAGTCAAGGGCAATGGAGGGAAGGGGGGGATTTGTAGTCTCTGGGAGTTGTAGTCCCGGCAAAGTTCCGCGGCACGGACGACTTCCTGTAGGTGCGGTTGTTCCGGAGGGGCGTCTGGGTTTTGGGCGGGTGCTTCTTGTGCCGTCCTGGACCAGGGGTCTGTAGAGGGGATGAAGGAGAGAAAGGGACTCTGTTTTATGGGAAATCACATGAGACTCAAATTGAAAGTGAATGCGTATGTTTACCCTTTCTTCGGCCTACCGGCTGGGCCTCATCCATGAGTCTCCACGCCTCGTTAGTTCTTCTGACTAGGGTTGTTTGAAACATGCCAGTGGTCTTTCTTTTATCGGGACAGTGGTCTTTCTTTTATCACTTGTGTTTGCTTTATTAAAGGCTTTTATTTTGTTTTTTTAAACTGGTTTTGATGATACTCTATGAAAGTACAGAGTTCTTGCAGTCAATATAAGATAGATAAACACCTAAACTACATCAACATGCCTTTGTTCCTTCCTTCAGACTACAACCTCACATTGGGAATGTGATACCATCATTTATTCTCCAATTGCGCGGAAATAGTTTTTGGGATGCCAGCAATCCAGTAAAGGACAAGTCAAACATGCAGCAGTTGGGCAGACTACTGAACAGTGCAGTAGAATGTGTGGCAAAGGCCTATATGAAGAACACAGTACAGGCTCAAGAGGAAGCAGCACCAGTGTGAGGCCTGTTAAGGTTCATACTGTAACAAGGAAACAGAAAGTCTATTAGACAGAATGGGGGAATTCCTGTTTTTTTCGGCTCTGGCGCCCTCTAGTGTCTTTATGTTTTGCTGCTGTTACGTTCACTGGTAAAGATTCACTAAAGGTCATTTATACCATGAGTTCATGAGCTAACTGGCTATCCCGCTCTTAGTGTGCTGGATTAGCATTGGAAGCATTGGAACTGATGTGTCCAGGTGACAAGACCTATCTTCATTTATCAGAAATGATTTCATGTAATTTCAATTCACAGCTATTTCAGTGAAAGACAAGCTTCCGTCCATTGCCTGAACCTTGCCTGACTGGAGAACCAAGAACCTGCCTGAACCTTGCCTGACTGGAGAACCAAGAACCTGCCTGAACCCCTCGCCTGTCTGACTACCACGTTCCTGCCTGAACCCCTCGCCTGTCTGACTACCACGTTCCTGCCTGACCCCCTCGCCTGTCTGACTACCACGTTCCTGCCTGACCCTCGCCAGTAAACGTGCCCCAACGTGGGTTTGTCCCCATACGCCTGTCATGTCTGCTCTTGGGTCCTCCTCCACTAGCCCTAACAGAATCTATTACAACATGTTTACGCATAGTAATTATGATAGTGATAGGGTGCAGAGATGGAAGAGGAAAAACAACAGCCAAACAGAGAGAGAGAGAGAGAGAGAGAGAGAGAGAGAAAGAGAGAGAGAGAGGGGGAGAGAGAGAGAGGGAGGGAGGGAGATGGAGAGAAGGATGAAAGGATGTAAAGTGGTGACGAGGAGGAAGGGAGGGAAAGAGTTTTAGTAATAAGAGCAAATTCCACACATTTTCATACAGTAATGAGATGTCTTTCAGTTTCATATGCCTTTATTTAATCTTTACTTCGGGATGAAATATAACAGCCACTTAGGTAACAGTAGGAGAGAAAAACAACTAACCAATCATTTAAACAGCAGTCATGAACACCAACATTCATGAGTACCTGATTCAGTCATTATACAGAGAAAAAAAACCCTTATACAGTATCAAAGTCCATCAACAATATCATCCTTTATAATAGATGCTTATAAATGAATCTAAGACAGAAGTATTATATACAATGATCAAGTTGAAATTACAATATTAAAGAACCAAAGTTCAACTATTATAAACAAATGATGGCATGAAGATTTCCTTCTATTAGGCCTCCTGAAGTACAATGCAAGAACAATTATTAGTAATCAGCTGAATCTATAAAAACAAAATGACTGAGAAAAGCGTGACTGTATGAAGGCATACAAACCCAGGATAGAGTGGCTGGGTGAATCTAGTCTGAACTCTGCTTCATGAGGTTCCAAACCTGAGCCAGAGGCAACATTACGTTCCTCTCCTCTTCCCCCCCCCCCCCTCATCTCCTCCCCCCTACTCTCCCCCCATCCTCTGGAAGGATCCCCCTCCCTCTACCACAGTTTACTGATCTCTGCACAGTCATTATAACTCAAAAACCCAAACTCAAACCCAGGATAGAGTGGCTGGGTGAATGTGGTCTGGACTTTGTGGAGGAGGGTCACTGTGTCAGAGACGCTGTAGAAGGACAGAGAACCTGCCTTGTGATCCAGGTACACTCCTACTCTGGAGGACTGAGGGCCTGATAGTTCAGTCACAACATTATTATGAATGAACATGTAACCATCGCTAGAGCACCTTAAACTCCAGGACTTGTTATTGAAACCAAACCAGGAGGAGGAGAGGTCTGTTCTGCTGATGTCTTTATATGAGACTGCTATGAAAACATCACCTCTCCATTCCACCTCCCAGTAACAGCGCCCAGACAGAGCCTCTCTACACAGCACCTGGGGGTAGCAGGTGAATCTGTCTGGATGGTCAGGATATGACTGGTTCTGCTCTGAACGTGTTACCTTCCGGTTCTCCCCAGACAGAGAGAGGGATGTGTCTGCTGTGTTTGGGTCCAGAGTGAGCGGACAGGAATCTGGGAACAGAGCAGAGACCAGATCAGAGTTAATAACATGACCGTTCATCTGTCCCCCTTAAAGCTGGTATTGTTGATTTATCATTCAACAGAGAGAGGTGGAGACTTCACACACTCACAATGTAAGAAATGTGCTCTGGTCCTGGGCTCTGGAGGAGACAACACATCCACTAAAGAGACTTCAGACACACACACACACAAACACACACACACACACACACACACACACACACACACACACACACACACACACAGAATTTTTCAATCAATTTTAAAGCCAAGTAGACAGTATACAGAGATGTGTTCAATGTGTTTCATTGTGAACCCCAAATCTTTCTTCTGGTCACATTGTTTCTTATTGGACGAGACAGGATCACTTGTTGCTCTCCGTACTTTAGTGATATTTTTACAGAATAATTTTCTCAAAACTCCTCCAACACACCTGTGAAGGAGATGCTGGACCACTCTCCCTTGATCACGTCCTCTAGTTTCTCTCTCAGCTCAGAGACAGCCTTAGTCACATCACTGAAGAACTGAAGAGAAGGAACAGAGACGCTGGGGAGGTCTGAAGATACACTGGGACTGGAAACAGACTGGTAACTCTGGAGAGAGAGAGAGAGAGAGAGAGAGAGAGAGAGAGAGAGAGATAGGAAATAAACAGAAACACATACCAAGTGTACAGAATATTCTGCCTAATCAATAGACCAAACCAGGTGAAGTTCACATGTCAGGTACCAGGAGAGTCCAGCTACTGTACCTGGAGGAAGTGGATGTGGTCTTCTGTGTGTGAGAGCTGCTCCAGCTCCGCGTCTCTCCTCCTCAGCTCAGCTATCTCCTTCTCCAGTCTCTCCACCAGTCCTTCAGCCTGACTCACTGCTGCCCTCTGCTGGGCTCTGATCAGCTCCTTCACCTCAGAGTGCCTTCTCTCAATGGAGCAGATCAGCTCAGTGAAGATCCTCTCACTGTCCTGCTCTGCTGCCTGGCCAGAGCGCTGGACAAAGAAAGAAAGAAAGTAAGAAAGAAAGAAAGAAAGAAAGAAAGAAAGAAAGAAAGAAAGAGTTCAAGTGAAACCAATAATCCTGAATGTGACAGTTATAACTGTCCTACAGGTATCTCCTAGCCTCATGACACCATCCTGATCTGTGGAGGAAAACTGAAAGAGAGCTGGTGAGTTCAGGATGGTCTCACGAGGCCAGGTATCTCCCTCCACCATAGCTAGAGTAGCTGACATCCTGATGCTGACCTGGAGAGACTCCACAGCCTGCTGGACCTCCTTCAGCTCCTTCTCTCTCTCCTGGACTCTCTGCTGGACTTTCTGCTGACTCAGACCCAGCTTGCTCTGGAGATAAACACACAAATTACAACAAAACATTGACATCTGTCCAATTATCACTCATTTCAGTATTTTGGGTTGATATATTCCTACTTTTTAAATATATTTTAGGCGTAACCTATTCAGATCTCATGCACTGAAGACCTTTTATACCCTTCAAAAAACATGGATGGAAAACAACCCTGTTTCTGTCATCTTGATTCAATGTTCATTCCAATTAACCTAAATCAAATCAAATCAAACTTTATTAGTATAGCGCACTTCATACACAGAGGAAACACAATGCGCTTTCTGACCTGGTCAGGTCTTACCTGTTTCTCTGCCCTCTCGGCTGTGGCTGACACCGTATCATGGCCTCTATGTTCATCCATGGTACACAGATAACAGATACACTGCTGGTCTGTCCGACAGAAGACATCCAGCAGCTTGTCATGACGCGTGCAGATCCTCTCCTCCAGTCCACACGTGGCTTTGACCAGCTTGTGCTTCTTCATTCTAGGAACCTGGTAGTGGGGCTGGAGGTGAGTCTCACAGTAGGACAACAGACACACCAGACAGGACATGAGGGCGCTCTGCATCCCAGGCCCAGTGCAGAGGTCACAGGTCACCAGCTCTGACCCAGCTGGGCTGGTCAGCTCAGAGGGGGCGGCCTGGGCTCCTCCTGTCTCCTTCAGCTTCTCCACCAGCTCAGCCAGCATGGTGTTCCTCCTCAGAGCAGGCCTGGGAGTGAAGATCTCTCTGCACTGTGGGCAGCTGTAGACTCTCTTCTGCTCATCCTGGTCCCAGCAGTCCTCGATACAGCTGCTACAGTAGCTGTGACCGCAGGGGAGGGTGACTGGATCCTTTAAGAGGTCCAGACAGATAGAACAGGAAAACTGTTCCTGGTCAATCAGAACTCCCTGCTGGGCCATGCTGCTGTGTTTGGAACACGACATGGTTACTCAGTCTTTCTCACACACGCAGAGCTAGAGAGAGATTAAGCTACTTTCGTTTCCTCAGAAGAGAGAGAGAATAGTGGGAGGAGCAAGGCATTTCCTGGTTCTGCCAGAGTGCTTTGAGAGAAAGAGAGATTGTGTGTTTTCTTGTTGAAATTCTTAGAGGTTATGACAACCATGTACAGCTTTTAATTCATGTCACATCATGTCACCATATCTCACAAAACATCTCTCAGTAGAATCTCTCACATATTTTATTAAGTGAGAAGCTTATTGTCACGTCATGCTGTTAGACTGCTGTTCATTGTCCTGTAGAGCCCCCTGCTGGACAGATAGAGCACTGTATTATCTGTCATCTAGATTCTCAGTCAGAGGCTCAAGAGAAGTTGCCATGTTCTACAGACAGGCAAATTAAGAAAGTTCATGACTCTAATTTTATTGGAGAATTACAGTGCATCCGGAAAGTATTCACACTTCACTTTTTCAACATTTTATGTTACAGCCTTATTCCAAAATTGATTAAATAAAATTTTCCCTCATCAATCTACATACAATACCCCATAATGACAGTGAAAAAACTTGTTTAGGATTTTTTGCAAACATAATAAACTAGTGCAAAGTTCCCATGGGCACATAAACTGCAACTGTATGATTTTGTTTGACATTTGTCGCCTCATGTATCGGTACCCTAATATCACTGCACATGATGACATGCTTAAGGGCAATATTGAGAGAGTACATTTGCCATACAGTGTTTTACATTCAAACTCATGGTTTGGTTTTCATCCATTGTGGCTCGCAGATTAGGCTACACGTTTTTTTCCTCAAACATGAAAAAATGTCTCTTGCTGTCAAACATGTTCCTACGGAAGAGCATTAGGGCCAACAG
>NC_140243.1:1468998-1506498 GCF_949987555.1 Borostomias antarcticus
CAGGTGGGAGGACTGCGTGCGCACGCGTGTGTGTGTGTGTGTGTGTGTGTGTGTGTCACCGCTCGCTCGCTCGCTCACTCTCCGCCCCCTGGCTCTCTCTCCCCCTCTAGCTCCGGTAACCTGCGCTACATGGCTACTCAGATAGCGTCGGGGATGAGGTACCTCTCCTCCCTCAACTTCGTCCATCGAGACCTGGCCACCAGGAACTGCCTGGTGGGCAAAAACTTCACCATCAAGATCGCCGACTTCGGCATGAGCAGGAACCTGTACAGCGGGGACTATTACCGCATCCAGGGGCGCGCGGTGTTACCCATACGCTGGATGTCCTGGGAAAGCATCCTGCTGGTGAGGGCCCCCTGGTGGACACTGATGGAACGGCGCCCTTTTACTGGACTGGGCATGTGAACGGGGGCGTTCGTCCATTTAACTGTATTTCACTGCAGGGTGGTTATCTGCGATTCACATGGAGATTGTACTTAAGGGAATAAGGATATCCAAGCCAGACGGTTGACTGTACCTGCCTGTCTTCCCCCAGGGCAAGTTCACCACGGCCAGCGATGTGTGGGCGTTCGGCGTGACGCTGTGGGAGACGCTGACCTTCTGCAAGGAGCAGCCCTACTCCCAGCTGACTGACGAGCAGGTCATAGAGAACACAGGGGAGTTCTTCAGGGATCAGAAAAGACAGGTGAGAGGCAGCACAATAATAGATACATTGAATTGAAACCTTTATTGCCCCAGAGGGGAATTTGTTTACACATCAAGCATACAGAAAACATTAAAATGTACGCCCATCACCAACACCACAATGTCACCAACCACCATCATCGTCATCACCATCCTCACCAACATCATCGCATCAACATCATCATCACTGCAACAGGCATCAACAGCTGTTCAACAATTTCACAACATCAACATTCTCATAGGTTTACTCTCCGTTCAAGACACGGTCATAGGACATCTTGATTTGGTTCCACACTGGCCTGTGTGTGACCCAGTAGAGCAGCTGTCTCCTGTTTTTTTTTTGCCCCGATGCCCCCCTCCTCTAGGCTTTAAAGGTTTTATGGCAGGAGATCCCCCCCCCCCCCCCCAGGGGGCCCCTCCTCCCAGCTCTGTCATCATTCTTAATGTACGGTTCAGCTGTTAACCTGCAGAACTGGCCTACTGACTGGTAACCCTCTCATATCATTGGTTAGTGGAGTTGTGTGTGTATGGGTTGTACCCTCAGTGTATATGATGCTGTGTTTTGAGGATGATCACTGCTCTGTCTCCCTCAGAGAGCCCGGCTTTGCAAACTCCAGAGCTATTTGGAATAAAAGTGACCAGCTTTGGACTTGCAAAGATGAACCTTGGCATTCTCAACTACTCGTTTCTTAATTATTAGAATAAATCCCCTCAGCACACACACACACACACACACACACACACACAAGGACATTGTAGCTAGACGTGCAACCTGCCTCACACCCCTGGCTGTGCTCTCTGTGTGCTGCAGATCTACCTTCCCCAGCCGGTGCTGTGTTCCGACTCCGTCTACAAGATCATGCTCAGCTGCTGGACGAGGAACACCAAGGACAGGCCCTCCTTCCAGGAGATACACAGAGCCCTCCTGGACAGCCAGCCCTAGGCCCACGCAGGCCTCCCGGCCCAGTCTAAAGACAGGTTTTCGGACGGTGGCTCCCAATAATCGTGCCTATCATGAAATAGATCAGACCGTGTTTTTCAAATGCTATCCAGCTTTAAGCTACGACTGGAGAAGGACAGGCGGCAACCAACCAGTGGGTCCTGCACCGCCATTTTGGGGAGCACTGTTTTGTGGCCCGAGGCCCAAGAGAAACACTGGCTTATAGTGTCTGGTCAGCCAGAGACACTTGGGGTGCGCTCACATGACTCCTGTCAGCACATTCTCATTGGCTGAGGTGCTTAATACACATACAGTACACAGGTATGCATGCACACACACACACACACACACACACACACTGACAAATAGTAATACACACATTTGTACTTCACATATACACACATGAATACTAAGATCGACACATACTACATGCGGAAGAAAAAACACGTTCACACACACACACTCTCACACACACACACACACACACACACACACACACACACACACACACATACACACTCTCTCCCTTTATCAAACATCCTCTGTTAGCTCGTAGCTTGCCACAGCGGGAGAAGTCGGAGTAAAATGTAGCAATGAATGTTTGGCACTTTTTAAATGTGTTGTCTATTCCAAATTCTATTAGAAATAGTTTGTTCCCACCTTGAAATGTTTTGTGTGTTAGAGATACATTTAATGCACCATTGATGACTTAAAGGTGGGGTAGGTAGTTTGACATCAACAAGGCCTCCGATTGGTCATCTTTTTCAAAAGAACCCGCCCCTCCCTCCTGTCAATCATGATGTAGTCCCTCCCTCCAAACATGGCTGGTAGGTGTGGCGAGGTAGAGGCCCTGATTGGTCAATACATTCGGGCGTGGTGCATTCTTTGAATACAAAATACAGAGGCAGCGGTAAACACAGAGATCCAAGTTTATTCTCAGAGCACTTCTGTTACTGATAGCTGAAAGGATATTATCCCAATTTTACCAAATAAAGACAAAAGCAAACTACCTATCCCACCTTTAACTTTCTTGTGTTGTCTTTTATAAGACTGCTTGAATGTAAAAGACAAAATAAAATAAAATCTGATAGTGTTACATTTTTCATATGAATGCCATCTTAATCCTCTCCCCTTCAGTTTCAGATAATATTGGACCTAGAGTACTTTGACAGTGGTACGTTGTTTCAATGGTAAATGATATGTTGGTACAGGTATGTGTCATGACTGTGTATTTCAACAGCTATTGTTAAATCTCAAATACCAATATTTTGTATCAGTATTTATATGTATTGTTTATATTTGTTTGTTTGGTTTTTATGTAGAATGTTTATGTATTGATGTCTACATTAGCCTTATACAGGTGCATCTCAAAAAATTAGAATTAAAATAAATTGTGGAAAAGTTCATTATTTTCTGTTGGCCTAATTTCATTCGAAAAGTAAAGATTCCATATGTTATAGATTCATTACACATGAAGTGAAATAGTTCAAGGCTGATTGCCTCCATGCCACACTGATGCAGTAATTTGTGCAAAAGGAACCCCGACCAAGTATTAAGTGTACAAATGAACATACTGAAAATATACAATCATAAAGATTAAAACAAAAAAGGCTTGACATATTTCACTTTGTGAAATGGATCTAGAATACATTAAAGTTTCACTTTTTGAATTAAATTACGGAAAATAATGAACTTCACAATATTCTAATTTTTGGGATGCACATGTATTTCCTCACCTTGCATTGTAACTGCACCATTTTATACAATTTAGTTATATAGTATTTCATCTGATGCAAAAGCTTAGTATGAAGTACGTCAAAGCCTAGTTATATTTCCTCTACAAACACTGTCTGAGATTGAACACAGATGTGACACTTAAGCTACGTTTGTTCATGCTCATTCAATACTTGATCGGACCAAAAGTGCTCGTCAGAATGGGCTTTAACGGATCAGATGCACGTGGAGATGTGTCATTGGAAAGTGAAACGTAGGCTACTTCCATGAACATGTATCGTGTTTACCCACAGACTATAACTGCTACCAAGCCATCATTGAGTTGTGTTGAGGATGTAGAAAATTAATCAACCTGTTATCAACCAGATTGAAAATGTTTACAATTATTATCTCTGTTGAAAGAGAGAGCTTGGAGGTCTAGGAAGGTGGTGATCAGAAGCGGTAGTGTGCTGCCTAGGAAATAACGGCCAGTCTGTCAAAGACACCGTTGATTTATGGCTGTGACAAAAACTATGTTTGTTTACTGAGCTGCAGTAAAAAAAAAAAACTATAAAAAAAAACCTCATCTTGACCCTTCTGTTCTTAGTCCACCTCCAGGTGAGAAAGGAACCCCATGCCCTTTGTGTTCTAGATTCCTCTATTCAACTTTACTCAGGGGCCGGTTCCCTCTTATCAGTGACCTTTACACCTTCACCTTATCCAGATCACCAGAGGCCACCGGTTATAACTCTAGGCTACAGTAGGGCTGTCTACAGTAGGGTAGTCTACAGTAGGGCTGAGTAGGGCTGTCTACAGTAGGGCTGAGTAGGGCTGTCTACAGTAGGGTTGAGTAGGGCTGTCTACAGTAGGGTTGTCTACAGTAGGGCTGAGTAGGGCTGTCTACAGTAGGGTTGTCTACAGTAGGGCTGAGTAGGGCTGTCTACAGTAGGGTTGTCTACAGTAGGGCTGTCTACAGTAGGGCTGAGTAGGGCTGTCTACAGTAGGGTTGTCTACAGTAGGGTTGTCTACAGTAGGGCTGTCTATAGTAGGGTTGTCTATAGTAGGGTTGTCTACAGTAGGGCTGTCTACAGTAGGGTTGGCATCAGTAGGGTTGTCTACAGTAGGGTTGTCTACAGTAGAGCTGTCTACAGTAGGGTTGTCTACAGTAGGGTTGTCGGGTCTAATTCTGGCCACAAGACCCAAAGCAAACTCATCTGATTCTGCTCTGAATGCTTCATTCTTTAGCTTGTTACATATTTTCATATTTTCTTGCTTTGCTTTCTAATTTGCCCCTGAGCTGTATATTACCCCAATGGGAGTTTTCTGTACATATTACACCGTATCTATGGTCTGGCATTTCTGTCCTATTTAAGTAGGGGATAAGGCATGCATTGATCTCCATTAGACAAAGGGACTTTGTTTATAACATCTCAGTGCTATATATGAATGCTTTATTAATGTCAGTTATAATTGGACTGAGTCATATGTATTGTAAGTTGTATAGAATTTATTGCACACAAAGAAATTCAGTAATTTTTTTGTTTTTTTAGATTATTACTCAAATATGTTTGGACATGAAAATGTTTTATTTCATTGTGAGTTGTATTCTGTTTCTGATGCTTTGTGATTAAATGAGAATAAAAATATCGAGGGATTGTCTTGTCTGCATTAAGTTGAAACCCTCAAACCGTCTTGATCCTGGGCTGACTGTAGTCGCAACGCTATTGGCGTGTGCTGCCTTTTCATCCAATCACATCATATGGGCGGGTACAAACTCTTCAGAAACATTCCATCGGACTGGACTTGAAGCTGTAGAACAGGAGTCCTCTCCAATCTTCCTGAACATTCACATGTATGTAGTACAAGCAATTCTGATCAGAGAGCTTCCACTCATGGGTGTCTAGTCCATTCCTAGGCCGAGCAGTGACAAATGTAATTATTTCCACCTGAAAAAAAACACAAGGGGTATGTATGGCGTTTTTTTTTCAGACCAGATTTCTTTTTATCTACAATCTTCCTGAACATTCACACGTATGTAGTACAAGCCATTCTGATCAGAGATCTGCCACCCAGGGGTGTCTAGTCCAGTCCTAGGCCGAGCAGTGACAAATCTAATTATTTCCACCTGAAAAAAAACATAAGGGGTATGTATGGCTTTTTTTTTTTCAGACCAAATTTATTTCTATCTATAATCTTCATGAACATTCACAGGTATGTAGTACAAGCAATTCTGATCAGAGATCTGCCACCCAGGGGTGTCTAGTCCAGTCCTAGGCTGAGCAGTGACAAATTTAATTATTTCCACCTGAAAAAAAACATAAGGGGTATGTATGGCGTTTTTTATTTTACAGACCAAATTTATTTTTATCTACAATCTTCATGAACATTCACAGGTATGAAGTACAAGCCATTCTGATCAGAGATCTGCCACCCAGGGGTGTCTAGTCCAGTCCTAGGCCGAGCAGTGACAAATTTAATTATTTCCACCTGAAAAAAAACAAGGGGTAAGGTAAGCATGGCGCTTTTTTTTCAGACCAAATTTATTTTTATCTACAATCTTCATGAACATTCACAGGTATGTAGTACAAGCAATTCTGATCAGATATCAGTCACTCATGGGTGTCTAGTCCATTCCTAGGCCGAGCAGTGACAAATCTTATCATTTCCACCGGAAAAAAAACATCAGCGGTATGTATGCGTTTTTTTTTCAGACCAGATTTCTTTTTATCTACAATCTTCCTGAACATTCACACGTATGTAGTACAAGCCATGGTGATCAGAGATCTGCCACCCAGGGGTGTCTAGTCCAGTCCTAGGCCGAGCAGTGACAAATTTAATTATTTCCACCTGAAAAAAAACTTAAGGGGTATGTATGGCGGTTTTTTTTCAGACCAAATTTATTTTTATCTACAATATTCCTGAACATTCACATGTATGTAGTACAAGCCATTCTGATCAGAGATCTGCCACCCAGGGGTGTCTAGTCCAGTCCTAGGCCGAGCAGTGACAAATCTAATTATTTCCACCTGAAAAAAAACATAAGGGGTATGTATGGCAGTTTTTTTTCAGACCAAATTTATTTCTATCTTTAATCTTCATGAACATTCACAGGTATGTAGTACAAGCCATTCTGATCAGAGATCTGCCACCCAGGGGTGTCTAGTCCATTCCTAGGCCGAGCAGTGACAAATCTAATTATTTCCACCTGAAAAAAAACATAAGGGGTAAGTATGCGTTTTTTTTTCAGACCAAATTTAATTTTATCTACAATCTTCCTGAACATTCACATGTATGTAGTACAAGCAATTCTGATCAAAGATCTGCCACTCATGGGTGTCTAGTCCAGTCCTAGGCCGAGCAGTGACAAATCTAATTATTTCCGCCTGAAAAAAACATAAGGGGTATGTATGCGTTTTTTTTTCAGACCAGATTTCTTTTTATCTACAATCTTCCTGAAAATTCACACGTATGTAGTACAAGCCATTCTGATCAGAGATCTGCCACCCAGGGGTGTCTAGTCCAGTCCTAGGCCGAGCAGTGACAAATCTAATTATTTCCACCTGAAAAAAAACATAAGGGGTATGTATGGCGTTTTTTTTTTCAGACCAAATTTATTTCTATCTATAATCTTCATGAACATTCACAGGTATGTAGTACAAGCAATTCTGATCAGAGATCTGCCACTCATGGGTGTCTAGTCCATTCCTAGGCCGAGCAGTGAGAAATCTTATCATTTTCACCTGAAAAAAAACATAAGGGGTATGTATGGCGTTTTTTTTTTTCAGACCAAATTTATTTCTATCTATAATCTTCCTGAACATTCACAGGTATGTAGTACAAGCAATTCGGATCAGAGATCTGCCACTCATGGGTGTCTAGTCCATTCCTAGGCCGAGCAGTGACAAATCTAATTATTTCCGCCTGAAAAAAAACATAAGGGGTATGTATGGCGGGTTTTTTTCAGACCAAATTTATTTCTATCTTTAATCTTCATGAACATGCACAGGCATGTAGTACAAGCAATTCTGATCAGAGATCTGCCACTCATGGGTGTCTAGTCCATTCCTAGGCCGAGCAGTGACAAATCTAATTATTTCCACCTGAAAAAAAACATAATGGGTATGTATGGCGGTTTTTTTTTCAGACCAGATTTATTTCTATCTATAATCTTCATGAACATTCACAGGTATGTAGTACAAGCCATTCTGATCAGAGATCTGCCACCCAGGGGTGTCTAGTCCAGTCCTAGGCCGAGCAGTGACAAATCTAATTATTTCCACCTGGAAAAAAACATAAGGGGTATGTATGGCGTTTTTTTTTCAGACCAAATTTATTTTTATCTACAATCTTCCTGAACATTCACATGTATGTAGTACAAGCAATTCTGATCAAAGATCTGCCACTCATGGGTGTCTAGTCCATTCCTAGGCCGAGCAGTGACAAATCTAATTATTTCCGCCTGAAAAAAAACATAAGGGGTATGTATGCGTTTTTTTTTCAGACCAGATTTCTTTTTATCTACAATCTTCCTGAACATTCACACGTATGTAGTACAAGCCATTCTGATCAGAGATCTGCCACCCAGGGGTGTCTAGTCCAGTCCTAGGCCGAGCAGTGACAAATCTTATCATTTTCACCTGAAAAAAAACATAAGGGGTATGTATGGCGTTTTTTTTTTCAGACCAAATTTATTTCTATCTATAATCTTCCTGAACATTCACAGGTATGTAGTACAAGCAATTCGGATCAGAGATCTGCCACTCATGGGTGTCTAGTCCATTCCTAGGCCGAGCAGTGACAAATCTAATTATTTCCGCCTGAAAAAAAACATAAGGGGTATGTATGGCGGGTTTTTTTCAGACCAAATTTATTTCTATCTTTAATCTTCATGAACATGCACAGGCATGTAGTACAAGCAATTCTGATCAGAGATCTGCCACTCATGGGTGTCTAGTCCATTCCTAGGCCGAGCAGTGACAAATCTTATTATTTCCACCGGAAAAAAAACATAAGGGGTATGTATGCGTTTTTTTTTCAGACCAGATTTCTTTTTATCTACGATCTTCATGAACATTCACAGGTATGTAGTACAAGCAATTCTGATCAGATATCAGTCACTCATGGGTGTCTAGTCCAGTCCTAGGCTGAGCAGTGACAAATCTAATTATTTCCACCTGAAAAAAAACATAAGGGGTATACTCTTCAAAGTCCTTTTCAACTTTCAATCTGAGACGGTTCAGGTTTCAGCGAGCGGGGGTAGGGTCCGCCCAGGGGCAGTGGCGGAAATTACACCAGCAGGGCGCGCTTTAAGCGCTTACCGTACCAGTTTGCTCCTTGTACTGCCTTCACATAACACAATACATCACTGGACGGGCCACCTTTGACCTTTCAACTTTCAATCTGAGACGGTTCAGGTTTCAGCGAGCGGGGGTAGGGTCCGCCCAGGGGCCGTGGCGGGAATTACACCAGCAGGGCCCTTCAAGCGCTTTAAGCTTTAAGCGCTTACCGTGTCAGTTTGCTCCTTGTACTGCCTTCACATAACACAATACACCATGAGTAGAGTGGGCGGAGGGAGTGAGACACAATAGAATTGGGGAAGGGGTGATGCTCCACTCAAAGTTAGAGAGCTTGAAACTAGGAGGAGGACCTCAGGGTACTAGACATCGCACGAACTTGAATCAGTTCAGCCAGATATATTTTATCATGGCTTTGTGACTGTCAATAAACACTTGAAAACTATTTCTTAGTATAGCGCTTGAAACTAGGAGGAGGACCTCAGGGTTCTAGACGTCGCACACACTTGAATCAGTTCAGCCAGATATATTTTATAAACACTTGAAAACCACATGTAATATTTTGTACGTCAATCGGCACGGGTCCGTGTCTTTCACCAATTCCATTGTTTTGATTTTTCTATGATAAAGGGGAATTAAAAACTAGACAATGGGAGGCACTCATATGACAGAACACACGTATACCATGCCACTCCAGTCTAAGAATGAACAAGTATCAAAACCCGAGAGGCTATGTGGATTCTCTCCCTCCCGTTACACTAAATTTACAGAATACGCTCAATCTGAGACGGTTCAGGTTTCAGCGAGTGGGGGCAGGGTTATGCACACAGCTCAGGTCCCTGGACTGGAGGTAGTTGGTCCACCCAGGGGTGGTGGCGGGAATTACACCAACGGTACAGCTTGGTATACCATCTTAATAAGCAATATTTTGTTTGTGAATCGGCACAGGTCCATGTCTTTAATCAAAAATCACTACACTGGTTACCAGTCAACTCTAGAATAGACTTTAAAATACTATTACTAGTCTATAGATCTCTCCACAGTCACTCACCAGAATATATTTCAGACATGCTTGTTAAGTACATGCCCAACAGACCACTCAGATCCTCAGGTACTGAACTTTTAACAGTTCCAAAAGCCAGGACCAAGAAACACGGAGAGGCAGCTTTTAGTTTCTATGCCCCAACCTCTGGAACACCCTACCGGAGTGCCTAAGAAGGGCCGAAACAACAGAGGTCTTCAAGCGAGACCTCAAGACGTACCTTTTCGACCTAGCCTACAAGGATAAATACATTGGTATTTATCCTGCTATGCACTGTATGTATATCAAGTAGTGTACAGAAGCTGGTTACCCTGAAACAGGCTTGTTCTGTTCTGACAGCTGTGTTGCTTCAATGGCTCAGTGTGCTACTAACCATTTTCTGCCTCCCCTAGTGCCTCTCTCTCTCCCTCCTATCCTCTAACCAGTGTCAGCTGTGGAGCTGTGGATGTCGTAGTATTTAGTACACACACACACACACACACACACACACACACACACACACACACACACGTACACACAGACACACATCAGTCCACATCCGGCTTAGGCCTGGACCTGATGCTCTTAGCCTTTCTTGCTCTGAAAATTTAATTTAATGTAATTTATTGTTCTTTAAATGTTCTTAGCCATTAGACAAATATATTCCAGGAGCTTGCCCCAGGTTGCCTGTTTCAATATCTGTGTGGTCTGTATGGCTCTATGTGCTACTAACCCTGTTCTGCCTTCCCTCTCCCTAGTGCCTCTCTCTCTCCCTCCTATCTTCTAACCAGGTCCAGTGGATGCCCCACTGTCACCAGCAGACCTCCCGGAGTCCGATAGATACCCCCGTGTCTGCTGTGGATGTCGTAGCATGTCCGTAGAATGTCCTCTCTCCTATGATGCTTTTTAGCCTCTCTTACTCTGAAATGTAATTTAATGTAATGTATTGCTTTATAAATGTTCTTAGCCGGTAGACAAACATACTCCAGGAGCTTGCTCGATCGCCTTGTTGAGAGGGGTCAGGGAATAATTTTTACAGCTCACTTATCTGGCCCCCGGGTGATTACTGTTTTGTTGCTTCCCTCTGGAATATGTAGGGGTGGGTCGTATGCCCACCTCCCTTGTTCTCTGTAAAGCGCATTGTGTTGCCTCTGGGTATGAAATGCGCTATACAAATAAAACTTTGATTGATTGATTTGATTAATCAATTCCATAGGTAGCCTCCACGTTTATTGAAGTATTCTATTGATGCACAGTGTATGTATGATGGATGTACTGTTTTAGTGTTATGCATTTGTTGTTTGGTGCAAAATATCTCTCCTTGTTTTACAAGCTTAATGTTATTTGTTCACATGTTCTTAAGAGGTCCAGACAGATAGAACAGGAAAACTGGTCCTGGTCAATCAGAACTCCCTGCTGGGCCATGCTGGTGTGTCAGGGACAGTCACTCACTCACAGACGCAGAGAGATAAGAGTTTGAGAGAGAAAAAGAAGGAGAGCGAGAGAGACGGAGAGAACACTTTCGTTTCCTAGGAATAGAGAGTGAGTACTGGGAGGAGCAAGGGATTTCCTGGTTCTGACAGGGGGCGTGGTTTAGAGAGAGAGAGAGAGAGAGAAAAAAAAGGAAGAAAGGAGATTTCTAATTGTTTTGTCCTTTGCTTGATATTTCCAACAAAAAATATCTACATAGTGATGATTGTTCATTTCAACTGAGGTCAGGTGTCTGCTGGAAGGGATTAACCCTTCACATATGAACTGTTGCAATATTAAATATCTTGTTCATGTTCTAAAGTACTGAATCCCTGTGTCCTGTGTGTATTCCTGCTCATCAACTCTAGTTTGATCGATGTAGAGAGCTTTTAGAAAGCAAGTGCACAGATTTATCAGAAGCAGAACACTCAGAAAATGCACCAAACCTGATCTGTTGTACAGATAAAACTCTAGACGACATGTTAGAAAAGCATTGTGTAGGGTTGGCCGGTGTAATGTAGGCAGGAAAACAGAAAACAACATGAGCTGCTAGCATGGTTTATTCACCATCATTTTCGCGGTACATTTTCACTTCACTTTCTGTATTATATTCTATCATTACTCACAATGTGGAACAACCAATAGTCTGAACTTAGAGTGCCACCTAGTGGCCTAACTGGATATAGAACTGCGTTGCGTTATGCCTTAATGCCAGTATTGTACAACACAACACATTTGTTTTTCATATTTAATGTTCATTCCAATAGCATTAAGAAAGTACACCATAGAAAATATTCCACATGTATCTACATTTATTGAAAATGTTTCACTTTGGGTTACGGACTATTAATCAGTAGGAACAGCCAACCCTTATTCCAGCATTGAAATAGTCTTTGACCTTTGTCTATTTCAACTGTCTTTGAACTTTGACCTCACATGTCTGGTTTTGCTGTTCATCACGCTGATTTACCACCCGTCCCATCCTCAGAAGATACTGGGAACTGATGGTGCTCTTCAATTCCCTCAACGTGCTTGTGCGCTGTGAATGGCATCTCTGAATCCCTGTGTACCCCTTCCTCCCTCCTCACGCCATGACATCTCCTCCCTTTGACGCACTGATATTACATTCATCCCCCCGTCTCCTCTTCCTCTCCTCTCCTCTCCTCTCCTCTCCTCTCCTCTCCTCTCCTCTCCTCTCCTCTCCTCTCCTCTCCTCTCCTCTCCTCTCCTCTCCTCTCCTCTCCTCTCCTCCTCTCCTCTATCACACCCTAACAAACACCAGTCTGGCTGAGTACGCCAGGTCGGCCAGATAGAGCAGGAAGTTGAGGGCGGTGAGCACCGACACGGTCACAAGCCGGGGGAAGTCTCTGGCCGCCGCCCAGGTAGCGCTTGTGGAACTGGAAGACGGGCCAGATGATGGTGGCCGTCAGGTACATGAGCGCCCCCAGCAGGCCGTAGGTGGACAGGAAGCTGGGGAAGGGGAACGGGAGGCAGCCGGTGCACACACACACACACACACACACACACACACACACACACACACACACACACACACACACACACACACACACACACACACACACACAGGGAGAGAATCACCATCATTATTATAGGCCAAGCAGATGCAGAGATGTGTTCAATGTGTTTCAAAGTGAACCCAAAATCTTCTGGTGACACTTTTCCTTACTGAACCAGACAGGACCACTTGTTGCTCTCCTTACTTTAGTGATGCCCAGGTCCATTAGTTTAAATGTTTTAACTGAGCGGTTTTCTCAGATCTACTCCAACACACCTGTGAAGGAGATGCTGGACCACTCCCCCTTGATCACGTCCTCTAGTTTCTCTCTCAGCTCAGAGACAGCCTTAGTCACATCACTGAAGAACTGAAGAGAAGGGACAGAGACGCTGGGGAGGTCTGAAGATACACTGGGACTGGAAACAGACTGGTAAAGATTCACTATAGGTCATTTATACCATGAGCTCATGAGCTAACTGGCTATCCCGCTCTTAGTGTGCTGGATTAGCATTGGAAGCATTGGAACTGATGTGTCCAGGTGACAAGACCTATCTTAATTAATCAGACATTATTTCATGTCATTTCCATTCACAGCTATTTAAGTGGAAGGACTAGCTTCCGTCCACTGCCTGAACCGTGCCTGACTGGAGAACCAAGAACCTGCCTGAACCTTGCCTGACTGGAGAACCAAGAACCTGCCTGACCCCCTCGCTTGTCTGACTACCACGTTCCTGCCTGACCCCCTCGCCTGTCTGACTACCATGTTCCTGCCTGACCCCCTCGTCTGTCTGACTACCACGTTCCTGCCTGACCCCCTCGCCTGTCTGACTACCACGTTCCTGCCTGACCCTCTCGTCTGTCTGACTACCACGTTCCTGCCTGAACCCCTCGCCTGTCTGACTACCACGTTCCTGCCTGACCCCCTCGCCTGTCTGACTACCACGTTCCTGCCTGACCCCCTCGTCTGTCTGACTACCACGTTCCTGCCTGACCCCCTCGCCTGTCTGACTACCACGTTCCTGCCTGACCCTCGCCAGTAAACGTGCCCCAACGTGGGTTTGTCCCCATACGCCTGTCATGTCTGCTCTTGGGTCCTCCTCCACTAGCCCTAACAGAATCTATTACAACATGTTTACACATAGTAATTATGATAGTGATAGGGTGCAGAGATGGAAGAGGAAAAACAACAGCCAAACAGAGAGAGAGAGAGAGAGAGAGAGAGAGGGGGAGAGAGAGAGAGAGAGAGAGAGAGAGAGATGGAAGAGGAAAAACAACAGCCAAACAGAGAGAGAGGGAGAGAGAGAGGGAAAGAGAGAGAGAGAGAGGGAAAGAGAGAGAGAGAGAGAGGGAGAGATGGAAAGACGGAGAGAAGGATGAAAGGATGTAAGGTGGTGACGGGGAGGAAGGGAGGGAAAGAGTTTTAGTAATAAGAGCAAATTCCACACATTTTCATACAGTAATGAAATGTCTTTCAGTTTCATATGCCTTTATTTAATCTTTACTTCAGGATGAAATATAACAGCCACTTAGGTAACAGTAGGAGAGAAAACAACTAACCAATCATTTAAACAGCAGTCATGAACACCAACATTCATGAATACCTGATTCAGTCATTATAAAAAAAAAAACTTATACAGTATCAAAGTTCATCAACAATATCATCCTTTATAATAGATGCTTATAAATGAATCTAAGACAAAAGTATTATATACAATGATCAAGTTGAAATTACAATATTAAAGAACCAAAGTTCAACTATTATAAACAAATGATGGCATGAAGATTTCCTTCTATTAGGCCTCCTGAAGTACAATGCAAGAACAATTATTAGTAATCAACTGAATCTATAAAAACAAAATGACTGAGAAAAGCGTGACTGCATGAAGGCATTCAAACCCAGGATAGAGTGGCTGGGTGAATCTAGTCTGAACTCTGCTTCATGAGGTTCCAAACCTGAGCCAGAGGCAACGTTACGTTCCTCTCCTCTTCCCCTCCCCCCCCCCCTCATCTCCTCCCCCCTACTCTCCCCCCATCCTCTGGAAGGATCCCCCTCCCTCTACCACAGTTTACTGATCTCTGCACAGTCATTAAAACCACAAAACCTAAACCCAGGATAGAGTGGCTGGGTGAATGTGGTCTGGACTTTGTGGAGGAGGGTCACTGTGTCAGAGACGCTGTAGAAGGACAGAGAACCTGCCTTGTGATCCAGGTACACTCCTACTCTGGAGGACTGAGGGACTGATAGGTCAGTCACAACATTATTATGAATGAACCTGTAACCATCGCTAGAACACCTTAAACACCAGGACTTGTTATTGAAACCAAACCAGGAGGAGGAGTCTGTTCTGCTGATGTCTTTATATGAGACTGCTATGAAAACATCACCACCTCTCCATTCCACCTCCCAGTAACAGCGCCCAGACAGAGCCTCTCTACACAGCACCTGGGAGCAGCAGGTGAATCTGTCTGGATGGTCAGGATATGACTGGATCTGCTTTAAACATGTCACCTTCCTGTTCTCCCCAGACAGAGAGAGGGATCTGGCTGCTGTGTTTGGGTCCAGAGTGAGCGGACAGGAATCTGGGAACAGAGCAGAGACCAGATCAGAGTTAATAACATGACCGTTCATCTGACCCCCTTAAAGCTGGTATTGTTGATTTATCATTCAACAGAGAGAGGTGGAGACTTCACACACTCACAATGTAAGAAATGTGCTCTGGTCCTGGGCTCTGGAGGAGACAACACACCCACTAAAGAGACTTCAGACACACACACACACACACACACACACACACACACACACACACACACACACACACACACACACACACACACACACACACACACACATCAATTTTAAAGCCAAGTAGACAGTATACAGAGATGTGTTCAATGTGTTTCATTGTGAACCCCAAATCTTTCTTCTGGTCACATTGTTTCTTATTGGACGAGACAGGATCACTTGTTGCTCTCCGTACTTTAGTGATATTTTTACAGAATAATTTTCTCAAAACTCCTCCAACACACCTGTGAAGGAGATGCTGGACCACTCTCCCTTGATCACGTCCTCTAGTTTCTCTCTCAGCTCAGAGACAGCCTTAGTCACATCACTGAAGAACTGAAGAGAAGGAACAGAGACGCTGGGGAGGTCTGAAGATACACTGGGACTGGAAACAGACTGGTAACTCTGGAGAGAGAGAGAGAGAGAGAGAGAGAGAGAGAGAGAGAGAGAGAAAGAGAGAGATAGGAAATAAACAGAAACACATACCAAGTGTACAGAATATTCTGCCTAATCAATAGACCAAACCAGTTGATGTTCACGTGTCAGGTACCAGGAGAGTCCAGCTACTGTACCTGGAGGAAGTGGATGTGGTCTTCTGTGTGTGAGAGCTGCTCCAGCTCCGCGTCTCTCCTCCTCAGCTCAGCTATCTCCTTCTCCAGTCTCTCCACCAGTCCTTCAGCCTGACTCACTGCTGCCCTCTGCTGGGCTCTGATCAGCTCCTTCACCTCAGAGCGCCTTCTCTCCATGGAGCAGATCAGCTCAGTGAAGATCCTCTCACTGTCCTGCTCTGCTGCTTGGCCAGAACGCTGCAGAATGATAGACAGATAGAGAGAGAAAATATAAAGAAAGAGAGAAATAAAGAAAAATAGAGGAAGAGAGAAAGAGAACGAAAAAGAAAGTTAAAACAATAGTCATCAACATGATAAACCTTCCTGTACTATACAATTATCTCCTGCCACCATAACTCCAGTATGGAACATTTCATTGTACATGGTACCTATATCCTGTACATAAAATAACCGTCCTTGAATCCTCCAGTAGTTGATATCCTGATGCTGACCTTGAGAGACTCCACAGCCTGTTGGACCTCCTTCAGCTCCTTCTCTCTCTCCTGGACTCCCTGCTGGACTTCCTGCTGACTCAGGCCCAGCTTGCTCTGGAGTTAATTGAATTGAATTGAATTGAATTGAAAACCTTTATTGCCCCAGAGGGGAATTTGTTTTGCACACATCAAGCATACAGAAAACATTGAAATGTACGCCCCTCACCAACACCACAATGTCACCAACCACCATCATCGTCATCACCATCCTCACCAACATCATCGCATCAACATCATCATCACTGCAACAGGCATCAACAGCTGTTCAACAATTTAATGCTTCTTGGCACAAAAGAAGTGCTGGCTCGTTTTGTCCTTGTTTTGGGCGTTCTAAACCTGCGTCCAGAGGGGAGTAGGGGGAACTCTGAGAAGAGTGGATGGGAAGGATCGTCCAGTATTCGTCTGGCAAGGTTGATGGTATATTGATCAGAGAGCTGAGAGATACTCTGAATATCTGAGCCAGTGATTTTCCTCCCCGTCTTAGTAACCTTGTCCAGCATGTTTCTGTTCTGGATGGACAGACTTCCACCCCAGCACTGGATGGCGAAGGTCACCACGCTCTGAACGAACGTCAGGTAGAACAGTCTCAGTGTTGTTACGTCTGCCTTGAAGCTGCGTAGCTTCCTTAAAAAATAAAGTCTCTGTTGTGCTTTTTTGTATCTTGCCACTGTGTTGGCAGTCCAGGTGAGTTTGGAGTCAATGATAGTGCCCAGGTACTTATATTCCTCCACCGTCTCAATCGGTGTACCTTGTAGGGTAACCGCTTGCAGGGAGGGGGGGCTTCTTCTAAAATCAATCACCATTTCTTTTGTTTTTGAAATATTTAGAATAAGTGAGTTTGTCGTGCACCATTCATAGAAGTGGTCCACCTCAGTCCTGTAGTCCTGCTCTGTGTCCGTTAAGAGACCCACTAGGGCAGCGTCATCTGCAAACTTGACTAAAGAGCAGCTAGTGTGGTGACTGACGCAATCATTAGTATATAAAATAAATAACAGAGGGGATAAAACGCAGCCTTGCGGCACACCCGTATTTGTTGTGATGGTTGCTGACTGACTTTGACCCACCCTCACATATTGTCGTCTGCCTGCTAGAAAGTCCTGGATCCACTGTATTAGGGTCTGATCTACGCCCATAGCTACCAGCTTCTCCACCAAGATGTTCGATTGGATAGTGTTGAAAGCAGACGAGAAGTCTGCAAACAGAATGCGCACATATGAGGCTGGTGTTTCCAGATGTTTATATATTCCATTCAGGAGGGTTATGACAGCATCTTCCACTCCCCGTTTCTCTCTGTAGGCAAACTGCATTGTGTCTATATGTGCCTGAGTTTGTTTTTTGAGATGGCTCAGAATGATACGCTCAAAGCACTTCATAGCAATAGAGGTGAGTGCCACTGGTCTAAAATCATTCAACTCTGCAGGTTTAGGTTTTTTCGGAAGTGGTACGATTTCAGCTGTTTTCCATGTCATTGGAACTGTGTGTGTATCCAGTGATTTTTGGAACAATTCACTGAATACAGGGCTGAGTTGTTCTCTGCATCTCATTAGGGTGTTTCCCTCCAATCTGTCTGGCCCGACAGATTTCCGTGTCTTTATTTGGGAGAAAACACGCCTCACTTCCTCAGAGCTGATAGTGATTGGTGTACCCCCACGTCCATTGTCGAAGCTGATTGGGTTAGCTGGCACGTCACTCTCCCATCTGGCAAAATGTTCATTCAGGGCATTCGCTTGCTCGACCGTCTGCACTGGGGTAGAAGTGTGATTATTTTGGCCGATCATAGTCTTAATTCCTCTCCACGCCGCTCGCGAATTATTCTCCTTTAGTTGTTGCTCCACTTTGGATTTGTACTGTCTCTTGGCCAGATTGATTTTCACCTGTATTTCCTTTTGAATCAACTTCCCTCTCTGCCTGTCATGTTCTTTGAACGCGCGTTCTTTATCCACCAGTAATTTCTTTATTTCAGTCGTAATCCAAGGTTTCGAATTGCCAAACATTTTGACGCGTTTCGTCGGGATCACATTTTCTACACAGAAGTTGCAGTAGCACGTCACTGTGTCTGTGTGTTGGTGAGGATCCTCACAGCAGTCAAAAACACTCCAGTCTGTACAATCATAACAGCCCTGCAGAGCTGTCACACTGTCATCATCCCACACACGCACAACTCTAGACTGGGGTTTCTCACGTTTTAGTTTCTGTCGGTACGAGGGCAGTAAAAGGACAGTATTATGATCGGATCCACCTATTGGTGGTTTGTTGACTGCTTTGTAGGCATTTTTTACATTGCCATAACATAGATCAATTGTTTTTGACCCACGGGTTGCACATTTAACATATTGCTGGTAATGGGGTAATGTAGATGACAGGGAGCAACCATTAAAATCACCCAGAATAAGTTTGGGATTGTCTGGGGAGGCTGCCTCTAGTTCTTGTATGTGGTGGTATATGGCCTCTGCAGCCGCTCTATAGTTTGCGTCGGGGGGGATGTATACCAGGCACACGAACAGCTGACCAAACTCCCGTGGCAGATATGTGGGTCTCATGGAAACCGAGAGGAGTTCTAGATCGGGGGAGTTTATAGTGTGTCTGATAATATGGTGCCTACACCACTTGGTGTTGATGTACATACACAATCCCCCACCGATCGATTTCCCCGTAGCTTGTTGGTCTCTGTCAAGTCTTAGCGGTGCACCAAAACCAGGTAGGGAAAGACTGTCATCACTCACTGTGTTGTTTAACCACGTCTCGCTGAAGCACATGAGACAGCTGTCTCTGTATTCATACAGGTATTGCGTAGAGGCGTGGAGTTCGTCAATTTTGTTTCTCAGCGCTCTCACATTGGAAAGGACTATAGTTGGTAATGGGGGCCTAGTTCCTCTTGCTCGAACGCGACGCCGGATTCCTCCTCTCGAGCCCCTCTTCCTCTCCGTTTTAACAGGCCGCTGTGCTGTTGGTCGTAGGCAATCCAGCGGAAAATCTGTTGGTGGTGTCCACTGCAGCCGTGATGTTAGTCCCAGCTGAAGTAGCTCCTCTCTCCCATAGATGATGTTGAATGACTCGGCGTTTGCTAAGAATAGGGAGAGTAGGGCTATTGCCCATAAAAGTCCAAAATAAGCCATAGCTAGGCTACTTCTGTCCAAAATTGCCGCAGATCAAAAACGTTTTACTTAGATGCGTGCCGCGGACTTAACACCCTAAAAAGTGTAGGACAAACAAACAACAAACAAACAGAGCTCTCGTGTGCGTGTCAGCCGCTGAGCAGCGCCACCTCTAAACACGTTACAACAACACATTAGGAGTTACAGTACATAGGACTCTGGTGTTAGCTCTGTCATAACACATCTAATACCAACATTTGCACATCTGGTAACCATGATTTAAACCCCAGACTGTCCAGTGCAGGTATGTACTATAAGGGTTAGGGTTAAGGTTATAGACATTGGGGGGTTTATATCTACAATGAGTCATTGTGTTATTGATGTTCTTTCCTTGCTTCAACTCACACCATAAAATGATGTTTACTATGAAACTCCTCCATTTTATACTTCTCCATGTAGCCCAAATCAGAGTTCAGACAAGACTTTGGACTCATGAAAGACACTGATAAGAGAATGTTGCTGCATTCAGAATGAGAGTTTCCCTCAGTCAAATGGAAATGTAGTTCATATAATTTAATAAAACAACAATTTATGAAAAACTATCAACGTTACAATAGTAGTTCTGGTCTTACCTGTTTCTCTGTCCTCTCGGCTGTGGCTGACACCGTATCATGGCCTTTATGTTCATCCATGACACACAGCAGGCAGATACACTGCTGGTCTGTCCGACAGAAGACCTCCAGCAGCTTGTCATGACGTGTGCAGATCTTCTCCTCCAGTCCACACGTGGCTTTGACCAGCTTGTGCTTCTTCAATCTAGGAACCTGGTAGTGGGGCTGGAGGTGAGTCTCACAGTAGGACAACAGACACACCAGACAGGACATGAGGGCGCTCTGCTTCCTGGTCCCGGTGCAGAGGTCACAGGTCACCAGCTCTGACCCAGCTGGGCTGGTCAGCTCAGGGGGAGCGGCCTGGGCTCCTCCTGTCTCCTTCAGCTTCTCCACCAGCTCAGCCAGCATGGTGTTCCTCCTCAGAGCAGGCCTGGGAGTGAAGATCTCTCTGCACTGTGGGCAGCTGTAGACTCTCTTCTGTTCATCCTGGTCCCAGCAGTCCTCGATACAGCTGCTACAGTAGCTGTGACCACAGGGGAGGGTGACTGGATCCTTTAAGAGGTCCAGACAGATAGAACAGGAAAACTGTTCCTGGTCAATCAGAACTCCCTTCTGGGCCATGCTGCTGTGTTTGGAACACGACATGGTTACTCAGTCTTTCTCACACACGCAGAGCTAGAGAGAGATTAAGCTACTTTCGTTTCCTCAGAAGAGAGAGAGAATAGTGGGAGGAGCAAGGCATTTCCTGGTTCTGCCAGAGTGCTTTGAGAGAAAGAGAGATTGTGTTTTCTTGTTGTCTTAGAGGTTATGACAACCATGTACAGCTTTTAATTCATGTCACATCATGTCACCATATCTCACAAAACATCTCTCAGTAGAATCTCTCACATATTTTATTTACTGAGAAGCTTATTGTCACGTCATGCTGTTAGACTGCTGTTCATTGTCCTGTAGAGCCCCCTGCTGGACAGATAGAGCACTGTATTATCTGTCATCTAGATTCTCAGTCAGAGGCTCAGGAGAAGTTGCCATGTTCTACAGACAGGCAAATGAAGAAAGTTCATGACTCTAATTTTATTGGAGAATTACAGTGCATCCGGAAAGTATTCACACTTCACTTTTTCAACATTTTGTTATGTTACAGCCTTATTCCAAAATTGATTAAATTCATTTTTCCCTCATCAATCTACACATATACAGCACAATACCCCATAATGACAGTGAAAATTAGGATTTTTTGTAAACATAATGAACAAGTGCAAAGTTCCCATGGGCACATAAACTGCAACTGTATGATTTTGTTTGACATTTGTCGCCTCATGTATCGGTGCCCTAATATCACTGCACATGATGACATGCTTAAGGGCAATATTGAGAGAGTACATTTGCCATACAGTGTTTTTCATACAAACTCATGGTTTGGTTTTCATCCATTGTGGCTCGCAGATTAGGCTACACGTTTTTTTCCTCAAACAAGAAAAAATGTCTCTTGCTGTGAAACATGTTCCTACGGAAGAGCATTAGGGACAACAGCAGAGGGTTGTTTTTTTTTCAAGCTTCTGAGTTTAAAGTCAGAAATTCTGACTTTTTTCTCAGAAGTTATTTCTGACTTTTTTTTCTCAGAAATTCTGACTTTAATCTCTGAAGTTATTTCTGACTTTTTTCTCAGAAATTCTGACTTTAAAGTCAGAAATTCTGACTTTAAACTCAGAAGCTTAAAAACATAATAAACTCAGTTGTTGGCCCTAATGCTCTTCCGTATGTTCCTGACCCCTATAGCCGACCCTAAATAAATTGGATTTGCATCCTTGTTGTTAGTGGTCATCCCAGAGACTACAGTATGATTGGCTGCTGGGTCAGAGCTTCTATTGGTTTAACTCCTGCCAGTCATCATCCTTGACAATTCCCTCCCCAGCGCAAATGACGCACCGGAGACTATAGCCTCCGCTAAAGCGGATTTAACAGCCGAAAGCCAGGAGCATACCGTCAGCGTAATTGAATAGTGAGCTATTTAGTGTACATTTCTACCGAGGCATATCTGAATATTCTTATAGAATTGAGTAACGTAGTGTTACAAGACGCCTTACGAGCATGGGTCTGATAGAACTGTTTACTAAACTCAAAGACCGCGCAGAACAATTCTTGAATGAGAAAAATATAGTGACAGACTGCATTGGGACACTGGAGGAGAAAACAGGGATTAAAAAAAAGATAATTGCCTTTGGTATGTATTTACCTTTTTATACAGATTAAAGTCCGTCATTTTGGCGTGCGAATTTATAGTTTATTGCAATGGGGTAGCCTACTTAGGAAATCTATATTGAAGTCATGGACATTTGTCTTTGGTTATCCCTCACGAACAGTCAAAAAGTAGTCTGTTTTATGCCATGGTGTTGCTTTTGTGTCGTTGTCTATAATATGTTGGTTAATGTGTGGGTATGAGACATTCATCCATTCAATAATTATTATAATTATTATTATTATTATAATTATAATAAATGTTATTTATATAGCACACTTTAAAATGCAGGAAAAATCTCAAGGTGCTTCACAGAGTGCAGTAAAAAACAACAACAAAAAACAACATAAAGGGTAATAACTGGCTAAAATAATTTAACATAACATAACTAGAATATACATAACATACAGATTAAAAACAGTAGAATTGACAATCAAGTAAATCAGTTAAAACATTTACACTCATAAAGCCTGGATACAATCGGATTAATCATGGATTTGAATATGTTCACAGACACCAGGCTTTGAAGTTTGAGCTCCAACTGCAGTTTAAACCATGAAGTTGGAGCAGAGAACCTAAAAGCCTTCCTTCCCAACTCCCTTCTGACACTGGGAACAGCAAAGTGAAGAAAGTCCTGAGAACGGAGGTTGTAGGATCCATTCTTCAGGACAAAAAGAGATGACAGATAAGACAGAGTCAATCCAAGAATAGTTATTGACAATCAAATTAGTCTCATAAATGTATTTTAGCTTTCTCACAAAAGTGTCTGAGGCGCAATTCAGATCATCATATATATTGGTTTATTAACAACAACAAAAGAGTCAGTGCCACTGCCACATAGTCCCACCTGTGGGCTACTTCCTGCCCCAGCAGCGGACACACATGCTGGTACACACAGGAGGAGAGACACAGCACACACACCACTTATTAACTAGCCATCTACCTCGGTGGAGCACCACCTTCCTCCCCCTGGAAGGCAGCTGCACCCTGTAGATCACCTCCCCCAACCTCCCCAGCACTCGGCAGGGCCCCGCCCCGCTGGCTCTAAAGCTCGGGGGAACCAGCCCTTCTTCCTCTGGGGGCTGTGGACCCAGACCATCTCTCCAGGCAGAAAGCGCACTCCTCTGGCCCTCGCGTTGTAGTTGTGCTTGGCCCCGGCTGCCTCGCCCCAGCACCCTGCTGCTGCTCCCGGGCAAAAACGCGAGGCCAGCACCGCCCAGTCCCCGTGCTTACGTACAGTGTCTCCTTTTGTCTCAATCGCTAGTTAGTTAGAGACAAGTAATCATTTACCACTGGTCAAATAAACTCATCATTTCCCTATCACGACAGAGCATGAGTTGGATGGCTGTAATCTGGAGACCCTGTGCTTCATCCCTAACTGTCTTGCTTGTGTTCTCAACAGGAGCTGTGTCTCTGACAGGACTTTATTTGGTGTATGGATATGGAGCTGCCCTTCTATGCAACATGATAGGTTTTGTGTATCCTGCATATTACTCGTAAGTACTAAAGACAGAGGAAAGAAAGAAAGGATGAGGGATGGATGATTTTTCAAAAGCATTAATTACTGACCGCGCTCTTACAGCCACCCCCAACCAGGCAACATATAAACACATCATTCATCTCTCGCTTATGTTTGGCTCTTTTCACTCCCATCTGTTATGTTTGGGTCAATTTAACTCAATAGGCTGGCAATATTATTCAGATCTTGTGACAGGCAGTATTACAGTAGGCTAGTTGATATAGTTAAAAAATAAAAAGTTGTAGGCCTATATGAATTATGAAAATATTCCTGAAAACTGACTTCACACTCACAATCTCAACCTAACCAACAATGGTTCCAATCACAAAATCTGAAGTTTGAATGTTCATTTATGATTAATTTGATATTATTTATATGAATTGTTATGTATATATATGACCTGGAACAACTCAGAAGGGAACAGAAGGCAGAGGGACAGCTGCTGGCCAGCTCTTGTAAACAAGTAAACAAGCTCAGGATCAAATGATTTGTCTACATTTGTATGTGATGGTAGCAGGGAGCTGAAATGGCAACCCTGCAGTTATTGTTACTGTGTCTCTCTCTCTCTCTCTCTCTCTCTGTCTCTCTCTCTGTCTCTCTCTCTCTCTCTCTGTCTCTCTCTCTGTCTCTCTCTCTCTCTCTCTCTGTCTCTCTCTCTGTCTCTCTCTTTCTCTCTCTCTGTCTCTCTCTCTCTCTCTCTCTCTCTGTCTCTCTCTCTGTCTCTCTCTCTGTCTCTCTCTCTCTCTCTCTCTGTCTCTCTCTCTGTCTCTGTCTCTCTCTCTCTCTCTCTCTCTGTCTCTCTCTCTGTCTCTCTCTCTCTCTCTCTCTCTCTCTCTGTCTCTCTCTCTGTCTCTGTCTCTCTCTCTGTCTCTCTCTCTCTCTGTCTCTCTCTCTCTCTCTCTGTCTCTCTCTCTCTCTCTCTGTCTCTCTCTCTCTCTCTCTCTCTCTCTCTCTCTGTAGAATCAAAGCTATCGAAAGTGAAAATAAAGAGGATGACACAAAATGGCTGACGTACTGGGTGGTGTATGGGATCTTCAGTGTAGGTGAATTCTTCTCGGACATCTTCCTCTACTGGTTTCCATTCTACTATGCCTTCAAGGTAAGCTGGGTTTAGCTGACACGCCAGATTGCTTCGCATAACCATCTGGGAACTATCTGTTGGAAAGTGTTTGGAAAAGGGCAGGCGCTTTCAAAAATCGGATGTGATTGGATGAACCATCTGTCTATAACCGTTTATCACATGCTAACTTCAACCGCTCCTCCACCTAAACCCGCCCAGCATAGCTGTTTGTGTTTCCTCATAGAACGCTGATCGGCGAGATCATTTTCTGATCTGCCACAAATGGATCTCTATGGAGAGCATCCATACTGATTTGTGAGAGAAAAGGAATCGGAGCTGACGAGATCAGGATGGTCTAATGAGGCTAGCTTTCATGTCAGGAAAGGAAAATATCAGGTAGATAGATGTATTCAGCAGCTGCTGGTCTTCTGGCACTGGATAACAGTAAGCTGAACATACTGATACAAAACCTACATTGCTGCTTGTTATCTTCCCTGAGAAAGGTTACAGTAATAAGATCCTATGTATCTTCTCAGAGTATTAAGGTGAATTAAGCACAGGTCCAGTGCTCTGGACTCATTGTCATTTTATCTTTGTTGACAAGCATGCATGTCTGCTTGTATGATGGCTTAAAGGAACGATTCACTCATATAAATTGTATACTGCTATGGATACTCTCACATGTATTGTAATAAAATACACCCACTAAATCACTTCACCTGGTAGCTTAAAGGGGAACGCTTTAAGAATAGGAAGTTTAGCTCAAATGTCGCTTTGTCCTCGATGAAACCGATCCGTACACACTAACATTTAACCGATCCATACACACCAACATTTAACCGATCCATACACACCAACATTTAACCGATCCGTGCAGTAGTAAGCTAGCTCCTTTTTCCTCTGTGCGCGCACCCCCTTTATAAAGGAGGTCTATGGGCCTCTGCTTGAGCCCCATGCTCGGTTTCTGCTCGGTTTCATTGAGGACAAAGCGACATTTGAGCTAAACTTGCTATGAAAGCGGAGTTCCCCTTTAAGTTACCCAGGAAACGAGCAATATGGGGATCCTTTTCTGTATGTCAGACTTCAGAGTCCAAATGAGGTCGTCCGCTCTATGCTTGGTGAAACACAAGCATCGTTTTCATCTAGCAGTGGAATTGTTGCTAAAATAAACTGCCCACGATCCCGACACAGCGACTCTTCTTCTGTTAGCAATGGTGGGATAACAAGAGAGAAGTAGCCAACCTCTGTTTCTCTGTCCTTCTCATGAGAACAGCTGGCTCCGCTGCTGCTCCTCTCTCTCTCTCTCTCTCTCTCTCTCTCTCTCTCAGTACCTCCACTGCTGCATTCCTGCTTCAAGACATAATTGGATATCACTTTCTAACAAAATGTTGTAAACTACTTCATCTTCAACCTCTAAATAACAGTGAATGAAACATTAAATGAAACATTAAAAAATAAGTTATTGGCAATAACTTAGACACACTTGATACCAACGTTAACCCTGGGAATTGATAGAACATCGCTCAGAGACGGACGGAAAAATGATATAGAACATTCAAATTGGGTGAACCTGTCCTTTAAGTACCATTTGTGATCATCTTGTCTCTCCCTCATTTTGTCCAGTGCCTGTTCCTGTTGTGGTGCATGGCCCCCGTGGCCTGGAACGGCTCTCAGATCCTGTATACCCGGGTGGTTCGGCCCATCTTCCTGCGCCACGAGGACACCATTGACAACATGGTCACCGACCTGAGTGGGAAGGCCATGAACGCTGCAGAATCCGTCACCAGAGAAGGTACCACAAGTCGTGTTGTTTGTTGTTCGGAGTTTGTTGTATTGTTTTTGTTCTGTATGTTTTCTTTGCAGTGGGAATTTAGTTAAAACCTTTTAGCTTTAGATCTGTAAAGGGTGCTTGTTTTAATTGTTTTTTTCAGCACAGAATTTTATATACAGGTTGACTTTCTGACTTGCTGCAGTATGTATGATTTTCATAAGCTTTTAAACATTTATATATTGCTATTGTATGATAAACCGAGAGGGATTGTGATTGAGCTCCTCTGTGAAAACTGCACCTTTGTTGACAACTGTTTGGCTTTACTACAGCATTAATAATAACATGATAATATAATAACAATTATAATTTGGGAACTAAAACAAAAAGAAGCTTGGAATCGGGGCCACAAATTCTCCTTCTCTTGCCACTTCAATCTCTTGTGCCCCTCCACTCTGTCCCTAAGGCTCTCCCCTCTTCCTGTCTCTGTCCCTGTCTCTGTCCCTGTCTCTGTCCCTGTCTCTGTCCCTAAGGCTCTCCCCTCTTCCTGTCTCTGTCCCTGTCTCTGTCCCTGTCTCTGTCCCTGTCTCTGTCCCTCTGGCTCTCCCCTCTTCCTGTCTCTGTCCCTGTCTCTGTCCCTACCTCTGTTCCGTTTCTATCAAGATAAACAAGGGCCATTGCAAGATTCATCTCCCCAGACCCCGGACCCCCCCCCCCCCCCCCCCCCCCCCACACACACACACACACACACACACACATACACACTCCATGTTCTCCCTACACCTATGCCACAGGCACCGCTGACAGAATGGGCAGCGTTTTCTCATGTGTGTTTGTATGTAACTCATCTCTCTTTCTCTTTTCATCTCTCTTTCACTTTTCTGGCTGAAGTTCTTCAAACACTGGTGAAAAACAAGACTCTCCTTTCTGCACAGACACAAACGGCCAAAGGCCAACCCAGATCAGAGATACCTGTACGTAAAACCAATCCCACTCTTTCCTTTACCATCCCTGCCTGCCCCCCATTCTAGCACTAGACTAGTCTGAATAACCTGCACTTCATTGCATTTGTCTTGTCTGTGGGAGCAGGAGAGTCTGGCACACCAAAACAAAAAAGGCTAGTTGTGTACTAGTAATAGGCCTATTTAAACTCTAATTAAATTTTAACCCTTTCACACATAGAGGTCACTACCATGGACAGCTATTCAAAAGCTGTTTTCTTGTATATGCATGTGTTTTGAAGGCATACTGTAGTTGCATATCAGCCACTAGAGTGGATGCTGGAGCATTGTCCCATACACTGCCACCCAGTGGCAAGCCATTGTAAGAGCAACAAAAAATAATAAAAACCAAGATGCTAGGCCAAGTTGCTCATCAATATCTTGACAATTATTCTATAGTAAGAGACCCTTGCAGGTAAAAAAAAAAAAAAAAGGTGACATCAAGCAACAACTAAGGAGTTGTGCAATTGCAAAATTTGAGTATTTAGTATTTTCCAAGTAGTGTATGCATAGTTTATATACTTTTATAGTTTTCACATCTTTATACAGTATATAATTTTATTCATTTGTTTGTTAAATACATATTAATTCAGTTGAAAACAAATACACATGCTGTCCATCTAAGTGGACAAAAATGTGTTACAAATATTCAAAACTTGAATAGGCCTATAGAGCCCTAAAAACACTTAGTAAAAATCCTGAGGTTGTCATATTTAATGTATGAAAGGGTTCATTTCTAACATGAAACAAAACAAAGGTCAACACAATAACATAATTAGCCTACAGTACACAATAGCCAATGTTGCCCTACTTTTTAGGCTTAAGTGAATATCTGCAATGCTTTTGACCTCTAGGTACAACTGAACCGAAACAAGAAACTAAGCGATTCCCTCAAAAGCAAACCTCAGAAACGGTCACAAGCTTTTGTATGACAGAGAGTATCTGCTCTCTCAATATAGGTATGGAAGCCTCTGAACTAATGACATACTGTACTCATGCCTGAGAAGCATGAGGGACACAGGGAACTGCAAACATGCTGTACTACCCCTGGGCCATGCTGTACTACCCCTGGGCCATGCTGTACTACCCCTGGGCCATGCTGTACTACCCCTGGGCCATGCTGTACTACCCCTGGGCCATGCTGTACTACCCCTGGGCCCTGAAGAATCTTAACAACAGGGTGGACACCAGTGAAGTGGTTGTTTTCCAGTTAATTGTGCTTTTGGGTGCCTGACTGTTTAAGTGGAACCTCTACAACCGCGTGTAATGGTCTCTCACAACAAGTGAACATTTTCAGCTGGCTGTGTCAATGGGTACAGGCCATCTTTCATACTTTCATACTCCATAGCAAAATACATGTTAGACACAGGCCATCTGTAGATATATATCAGGCTTTTTGAATGTTTCAGGTCAGCAATAAAACGTTTACAGTAAAGAAGCTCTCAATTGTGGTTTGTAAAAGGTTTGAGAGCCCAGCTGATGGGGTGAGGGTTAGGGTTAGGGTTAGGGTGATGATGGGGTGGTCTGAATCCAGGGGCATCTCCCCACTCACATTGGTTAACAGCAGATCATATACTGATACAAGTCTGCAAATCCCACTGAAGTGGCTGCAAAGCCCAGTGGGACTAAGAGCTTCTGCTGGAGTAGGCATTATTACTCCTTTGAATGATCTACACTAGATTAGTGATGGATTAGAACTGCATTGTTGCTTAACATTAGTATCCCAACTCTTAGTATTTCCCTTTCATTTTATCTGCTACTGTACCATGAAGCAACATTTCCTTTGACAATACATCCTCACTGCCTGGTATCTTTTTCTTGTCTCCATAGAATGAGCCCAGTGAAGACTAATGGTAAGTGTTTACGTGACATTGTACAGTACTGTGTGTGTACAGTGTGTATCGTATGTTGTATGTGTGTGTAATTTCAACGTCTGCTTGTTCTTGTTGATTTTTGTACGCTGTGTTGTTTTTAACCTGTCTGCAAAGCAATCGCCCTCTGGGATTATGATAATAAACTGGACTGAACAATGTCACTCCTACTCATCAATGGTCATCTTCTAGATTTGTGTGGCCAGGGGACTGACCTGTTAGCATAGAGACACTGTATAGAGGATGTGTAACAGGTGTCCTTGTGTAATTAGATATGTGTGTTGATTGAGTGACATTGATCAAATAACTAAGCTGGATTTTGACAACTCTTTTTTTTTTAAACAGGCAAACAGGTAAATGTGTCTATTAATAAGAAGTGACAGTGACGTTAAAGAAGACCGAATAACAAAACAGCCGGAATGCCACCAGAAGAACCCGTGTCTCCTACTGATTACAGCTGAACCAACAATACTAGTTCCCATATGCGTCCAAAGGGAAATGGTATACTTTAGTATTGTGGACATTAGTTTTGTGCTCAAACAATTTAAGCCACCCTAAATAGAGATGTTCAGTATATTAGTAGAGTATGCACTCTCTCAGTAGAACATTTGTAATAAAGAAAAAAAATGAAAAAATGAAAATAAAGAAAAAAAGAATCAATGTTCAATTGAATAAATAGGCTTAAGACATGGTGATTACTTATTTCTTATGAAGAAGACCGTGACTGAATATTTTTCCAAGAATAGTATAGAATAGTGGCGTGTCACTAATTACTTATCGGCTGTAATGACTTGTTGAATTGTTGTTTTAGTCGCTTCTTCCCCTCTGCCTACCTTCCCATAGGGTCCTTATGTGTTTATAACCTTAAGATTTTTTGTTTATTGGGCAGACTGTATTGCAGTGTGGAGTTTCTGGGGGAGGACACTGTCGGTTGTCTCAGTATCCTGGCTCTCCAAAAAGGATGGGGTAAGAACATGTTTGTGTGAACAATGTTTCTGATTGGTGTGCTACTTTTCAATTGTACAGGGAAGCGGGTACTAACATGGTTTCACTCACAGTTGCAGATGTGTTCCTGGCCAATGAATGAGTCAGCCAACGGATAAAGAGCTGTGTGGAACCTAACCCTGGCTGGGCGCTCCACAGAGTCCGGGTTTCCCCAAAGTCCACAACTGGTACTGTTTGCATTTTAAGCTGTTAAAAAATACTGATGGGCGGGGGGAAAAGATCATGACTCATTATTCTGAGGAAAAAGGATGGCTGAAATGTATTGATTATGGTACTTTATGCACACAGATCATTACGAAGGTGCCAGGCTCATGGCAAAAGTCTTTGAGCAGCAGTCGTCAATGGACGAGTGCCAAGACGTTCGAAAGAGACGGCGCAACACGCGCTATCACTCCAGTGACGAAGGTAATATACTAAAGTGCATTCAAATGTCCCAAAAGAGTAGTACTTTTGAAATCGAGTAATCTGAGCTAACATACTGATATTCCACTAGATATTCCAAGCCCCGGGCAGCCATTGGTCCCCACAATGCAGGCCAAAGACGGTATGCCAGGTGCCGGAGTTGAAAGGCCTCTACCGGCTGTCCAGTACAATCCACGTGTGCTGTACAATCCAGGTATGCATGTTTGTGTTGAAATGTCTATGCCTACTGCACACTGATAGTTGGACTATTTTTTATTTATTTTGAATACCATTTTACTCATCTTGCAGATTTTCCAAGCTTGTCCCATGTGAGCGAGTGGGGCCCAGACCCCAGGTATAGCACCCCAGCCAGACCAGGTAAGAGTGGCATGTACTGCTGTGGTGTTGTCTACCTGTCATGTCTTTATTTAGTTTCCCTCCAAATGCCAGAAGCCAAAGCCAACACCATAAAGTTTCCTGCTAATCCCTTTAGGTTTTCAGTTAGCTCTGTGATTGGCTTTTTTAGATTGAATACCATTTTACTCATCTTGCAGATTTTCCGAGCTCATCCCCTGTGAGCGAAAACCACATGAGCCCAGGCCTCATGTATAGCACCCCAGCCAGACCAGGTAAGAGTGGCATGTACTGCTGTGGTGTTGTGATGTCTACCTGTTAATGTCTTAATTTATTTTCCTTCAAATGCCAGAAGCCAAAGCATGCTGCCAACACCTTAATCCCTTTTGTTTTTCAGTTAGGTCTGTGATGCCGTCGCCCAAGAAAACGGCTCCAGCACCATTGACTCCATGTACCCCTCTATCGAATCGATGCTGCTCTGCAGATGCTGGTATGGAACTTCTTCATGTTGCATGCAGGGATATATTTTGAGTTTCATTTAGTTTTATGTCAATGTACTTATAGCCACATCTGTGTTTATCTAGATTTCCAGAGGTCTGTACATCAGCAGTTCTCAGACTTGCGGGAGCAACTCCGTCAGCTTGCACAGAGTGTGAGGGAACTGGCCCAGAGCACGCGGCCTGGGGAGTCTGGAGCCCAGGGAGAAGTGCTGGATGTAGGCTACTGGACCCTGCCCAAACGAAGGAGGAGCTGCAGGTCTTTGAGGCCAGGTTGAAGGACCGGGAACATCAGAGGAAGATGGTGAGTGTCTGCAGGGCAGAACTTTGTCTTATTTTTGCAGGGAGGGAAGGGTACAGTAAATGACTGTCTTTGTTTTGCAGACACAATACCTAGGTGCCATTGGTGGCAGAGACTTGGCGGACACAGTCCGGCGGGTGCTGTCAGCTGTTGCCACATGCGGTGTGGAGCGCCTACAGTGTGCACGGGAAGAAGGGGAAGAAGCCACTGAAGAGTATGACACTCTTCAATGTTCTAACACGTAAGAAATGGTTCATATTTTTAATATTTTTTAACACATCGTCTTTGTTCCATGACCGATGTGAATTGAAACCATTACCTTTCTTGATAACTTAAAGGTGCAGTTATGGTCTCCATGCCGAAGGCTACGATGGCTGAGGTGGCCGCCCAGCTACAGAAGACATTAAAACATGCCCCTGCTAAATGCAGAAGGGTAAGTGATGTCTTTTTTTTTGGGTTTCTCCTACCCAGTGACACGGCATGGTTCCAAAGATTGTGTACCACTTTTTTGTGCATGTATGTGCGTTGTGTATTTACAGCCATTTCATTGTGTCTTTAGGTATCTGCAGAAGTCCGTCTGAGCACAGCCCGTCCAAGAACAGTCCATCTGAGCACTGCCCAGCATTCTGATGAGGAAGACTTCCCTTCCTAGCTGCCCCCCCGCCCATCTGACACCCACCCCCAGCCCATCTGAGCACAGCCCCCCCCCCCCCCCCATCTGAGCACAGCCCCCCCCCCCCCCAGCCCATCTGAGCACAGCCCCCCCCCCATCTGAGCACAGCCCCCCCCCCCCCCCCCAGCCTATCTGAGCACAGCCCCCCCCCCCCCCCCCATCTGAGCACAGCCCCCCCCCCCCCCCCAGCCCATCTGAGAACAGCCTGTCTTTTTTGTAAATAATTTTTTTTTTTTTTTTTAAATCCTTTGTTTTTAAAACTTGTTAATCATGTTGCAGGCCAGACATTGTGTGTACTTTTTTAATAAAATAAATTGTTCTTAACTGTTTATGGTGTTGTGTCATAACTTTTGTACCATAATTTTGCTTGCTGCATTGACTATGGCATTAATAGGCTCTTTGCACAAGCGCCACTACTTCCTGACTCTCTACAGGCGTATTTCTTTCCTGTCCTATACTAGTGGATGGAAGTGATTGATCTGTGCTGCACACCGGATTCATCGCTATTGCTATCCAATAGTATAGGACGGTAAAGAACTATGCCTGTAGAGTTTCAGGAAGTAGTGGAGCTTGTGCAAAGAGCTGATTTGTTTTGTAATGCAAATTATAAATGTAGCCAACGGAAGTGTAGACCACGTTGCAGCAAAGTAAAAGTAATATATAAACGTGTATACAACGTTGCAGCCATATACATCGAAATCATCACGGAAATCACAACGTTGTGTGGACATTACAGTGTGTGTGTGTGTGTGTGTGTGTGTGTGTGTGTGTGTGTGTGTGTGTGTGAGAGTGAGAGAAAGAGAGAGAGAGAGAGAGAGAGAGAAAAAAGAAGAAAGGAGATTTCTAATTGTTTTGTCCTTTGCTTGATATTTCCAACAAAAAATATCTACATAGTGATGATTGTTCATTTCAACTGAGGTCAGGTGTCTGCTGGAAGGGATTAACCCTTCACATATGAACTGTTGCAATATTAAATATCTTGTTCATGTTCTAAAGTACTGAATCCCTGTGTCCTGTGTGTATTCCTGCTCATCAACTCTAGTTTGATCGATGTAGAGAGCTTTTAGAAAGCAAGTGCACAGATTTATCAGAAGCAGAACACTCAGAAAATGCACCAAACCTGATCTGTTGTACAGATAAAACTCTAGACGACATGTTAGAAAAGCATTGTGTAGGGTTGGCCGGTGTAATGTAGGCAGGAAAACAGAAAACAACATGAGCTGCTAGCATGGTTTATTCACCATCATTTTCGCGGTACATTTTCACTTCACTTTCTGTATTATATTCTATCATTACTCACAATGTGGAACAACCAATAGTCTGAACTTAGAGTGCCACCTAGTGGCGTAACTGGATATAGAACTGCGTTGCGTTATGCCTTAATGCCAGTATTGTACAACACAACACATTTGTTTTTCATATTTAATGTTCATTCCAATAGCATTAAGAAAGTACACCATAGAAAATATTCCACATGTATCTACATTTATTGAAAATGTTTCACTTTGGGTTACGGACTATTAATCAGTAGGAACAGCCAACCCTTATTCCAGCATTTAAATAGTCTTTGACCTTTGTCTATTTCAACTGTCTTTGAACTTTGACCTCACATGTCTGGTTTTGCTGTTCATCACGCTGGTTTACCACCCGTCCCATCCTCAGAAGATACTGGGAACTGATGGTGCTCTTCAATTCCCTCAACGTGCTTGTGCGCTGTGAATGGCATCTCTGAATCCCTGTGTACCCCTTCCTCCCTCCTCACGCCATGACATCTCCTCCCTTTGACGCACTGATATTACATTCATCCCCCCGTCTCCTCTTCCTCTCCTCTCCTCTCCTCTCCTCTCCTCTCCTCTCCTCTCCTCTCCTCTCCTCTCCTCTCCTCTCCTCTCCTCTCCTCTCCTCTCCTCTCCTCTCCTCTCCTCTCCTCTCCTCTCCTCCTCTATCACACCCTAACAAACACCAGTCTGGCTGAGTACGCCAGGTCAGTCAGATAGAGCAGGAAGTTGAGGGCGGTGAGCACCGACACGGCCACAAGCCGGGGGGGGTCTCTGGGCGCCGCCCAGGTAGCGCTTGTGGAACTGGAAGACGGGCCAGATGACGGTGGCCGTCAGGTACATGAGCGCCCCCAGCAGGCCGTAGGTGGACAGGAAGCTGGGGAAGGGGAACGGGAGGCAGCCGGTGCACACACACACACACACACACACACACACACACACACACACACACACACACACACACACACACACACACACACACAGGGAGAGAATCACCATCATTATTATAGGCCAAGCAGATGCAGAGATGTGTTCAATGTGTTTCAAAGTGAAACCAAAATCTTCTGGTGACACTTTTCCTTACTGAACCAGACAGGACCACTTGTTGCTCTCCTTACTTTAGTGATGCCCAGGTCCATTAGTTTAAATGTTTTAACTGAGCGGTTTTCTCAGATCTACTCCAACACACCTGTGAAGGAGATGCTGGACCACTCTCCCTTGATCACGTCCTCTAGTTTCTCTCTCAGCTCAGAGACAGCCTTAGTCACATCACTGAAGAACTGAAGAGAAGGGACAGAGACGCTGGGGAGGTCTGAAGATACACTGGGACTGGAAACAGACTGGTAAAGATTCACTAAAGGTCATTTATACCATGAGCTCATGAGCTAACTGGCTATCCCGCTCTTAGTGTGCTGGATTAGCATTGGAAGGATTGGAACTGATGTGTCCAGGTGACAAGACCTATCTTCATTAATCAAACATTATTTCATGTCATTTCAATTCACAGCTATTTCAATGGAAGGACTAGCTTCCGTCCACTGCCTGAACCGTGCCTGACTGGAGGACCAAGAACCTGCCTGAACCGTGCCTGACTGGAGAACCAAGAACCTGCCTGAACCTTGCCTGACTGGAGAACCAAGAACCTGCCTGAACCCCTCGCCTGTCTGACTACCACGTTCCTGCCTGACCCCCTCGCCTGTCTGACTACCACGTTCCTGCCTGACCCCCTCGCCTGTCTGACTACCACGTTCCTGCCTGACCCTCGCCAGTAAACGTGCCCCAACGTGGGTTTGTCCCCATACGCCTGTCATGTCTGCTCTTGGGTCCTCCTCCACTAGCCCTAACAGAATCTATTACAACATGTTTACGCATAGTAATTATGATAGTGATAGGGTGCAGAGATGGAAGAGGAAAAACAACAGCCAAACAGAGAGAGAGAGAGAGAGAGAGAGAGAGAGAGAGGGAGGGAGGAAGATGGAAAGATGGAGAGAAGGGTGAAAGGATGTAAGGTGGTGACGGGGAGGAAGGGAGGGAAAGAGTTTTAGTAATAAGAGCAAATTCCACACATTTTCATACAGTAATGAGATGTCTTTCAGTTTCATATGCCTTTATTTAATCTTTACTTCAGGATGAAATATAACAGCCACTTAGGTAACAGAGAGAAAACAACTAACCAATCATTTAAACAGCAGTCATGAACACCAACATTCATGAATACCTGATTCAGTCATTATACAGAGAAAAAAGACCCCTTATACAGTATCAAAGTTCATCAACAACATCATCCTTTATAATAGATGCTTATAAATGAATCTAAGACAAAAGTATTATATACAATGATCAAGTTGAAATTACAATATTAAAGAACCAAAGTTCAACAATTATAAACAAATGATGGCATGAAGATTTCCTTCTATTAGGCCTCCTGAAGTACAATGCAAGAACAATTATTAGTAATCAGCTGAATCTATAAAAACAAAATGACTGAGAAAAGCGTGACTGCATGAAGGCATACAAACCCAGGATAGAGTGGCTGGGTGAATCTAGTCTGAACTCTGCTTCATGAGGTTCCAAACCTGAGCCAGAGGCAACGTTACGTTCCTCTCCTCTTCCCCTGCCCCCCCCCCCCCCTCATCTCCTCCCCCCTACTCTCCCCCCATCCTCTGGAAGGATCCCCCTCCCTCTACCACAGTTTACTGATCTCTGCACAGTCATTATAATCACAAACCGTAAACCCAGGATAGAGTGGCTGGGTGAATGTGGTCTGGACTTTGTGGAGGAGGGTCACTGTGTCAGAGACGCTGTAGAAGGACAGAGAACCTGCCTTGTGATCCAGGTCCACTCCTACTCTGGAGGACTGAGGGCCTGATACTTTAGTCTTTACATTATTATGAATGAAGCAGTAACCATCGCTATAGCACAATAAACACCAGGACTTGTTATTGAAACCAAAGAAGGAGGAGGATTTTCTCTCTGTTCTGCTGATGTCTTTATATGAGACTGCTATGAAAACACAACCTCCTCCTCTCCATTCCACCTCCCAGTAACAGCGCCCAGACAGAGCCTCTCTACACAGCACCTGGGGGGAAAGACTTTGTATTTTTGTTTTTATTTGCATCAAAACAAAGCACGCCTGATTTTGTTTGTCCTGATTTCATGCTAATTTCATCTTCACTGTTATGAAGCACTTTGGGCTGCAATTCTTGTGTTGAAAGTTGCTATACAGTTTATTAAAACAAGCCCATAAAAACTGCACAAGCTGGCCATATGAACCTGTGTTTGTCCTCTTGTCATTTTCTGCAAAT
>NC_140243.1:1511498-1541498 GCF_949987555.1 Borostomias antarcticus
TTATCAGTGACCTTTACACCTTCACCTTATCCAGATCACCAGAGGCCACCGGTTATAACTCTAGGCTACAGTAGGGCTGTCTACAGTAGGGATGTCTACAGTAGGGATGTCTACAGTAGGGCTGAGTAGGGTTGTCTATAGTAGGGCTGTCTATAGTAGGGCTGTCTACAGTAGGGTTGTCTATAGTAGGGCTGTCTACAGTAGGGTTGTCTATAGTAGGGCTGGCTACAGTAGGGCTGTCTATAGTAGGGCTGTCTATAGTAGGGTTGTCTATAGTAGGGTTGTCTATAGTAGGGCTGTCTACAGTAGGGCTGTCTACAGTAGGGCTGAGTAGGGCTGTCTACAGTAGGGTTGTCTACAGTAGGGCTGTCTACAGTAGGGTTGTCTACAGTAGGGTTGTCTACAGTAGGGCTGTCTACAGTAGGGTTGTCTATAGTAGGGTTGTCTACAGTAGGGTTGTCTACAGTAGGGCTGTCTACAGTAGGGCTGTCTACAGTAGGGTTGTCTATAGTAGGGCTGTCTACAGTAGGGTTGTCTACAGTAGGGTTGTCTATAGTAGGGTTGAATACAGTAGGGCTGTCTACAGTAGGGTTGTCTATAGTAGGGTTGTCTACAGTAGGGTTGTCTATAGTAGGGCTGTCTACAGTAGGGTTGTCTACAGTAGGGCTGTCTACAGTAGGGTTGTCTACAGTAGGGTTGTCTACAGTAGGGCTGTCTACAGTAGGGTTGTCGGTTCTAATTCTGGCCACAAGACCCAAAGCAAACTCATCTGATTCTGCTCTGAATGCTTCATTCTTTAGCTTGTTACATATTTTCATATTTTCTTGCTTTGCTTTCTAATTTGCCCCTGAGCTGTATATTACCCCAATGGGAGTTTTCTGTACATATTACACCATATCTATGGTCTGGCATTTCTGTCCTATTTAAGTAGGGGATGAGGCATGCATTGATCTCCATTAGACAAAGGGACTTTGTTTATAACATCTCAGTGCTATATATGAATGCTTTATTAATGTCAGTTATAATTGGACTGAGTCATATGTATTGTAAGTTGTATAGAATTTATTGCACACAAAGAAATTCAGTAATTTTTTTGTTTTTTTAGACTATTACTCAAATATGTTTGGACATGAAAATGTTTTATTTCATTGTGAGTTGTATTCTGTTTCTGATGCTTTGTGATTAAATGAGAATAAAAATATTGAGGGATTGTCTTGTCTGCATTAAGTTGAAACCCTCAAACCGTCTTGATCCTGGGCTGACTGTAGTCGCAACGCTATTGGCGTGTGCTGCCTTTTCATCCAATCACATCATATGGGCGGGTACAAACTCTTCAGAAACATTCCATCGGACTGGACTTGAAGCTGTAGAACAGGAGTCCTCTCCAATCTTCCTGAACATTCACATGTATGTAGTACAAGCAATTCTGATCAGAGATCTGCCACACAGGGGTGTCTAGTCCATTCCTAGGCCGAGCAGTGACAAATCTTATTATTTCCGCCTGAAAAAAACATATTTGATTTGATTTGATTTGATTCACTTTATCAAATCAAATATGTTTTTTTCAGGCGGAAATAATAACATACATAAGGGGTATGTATGCGGTTTTTTTTTTCAGACCAGATTTCTTTTTATCTACAATATTCCTGAACATTCACATGTATGTAGTACAAGCAATTCTGATCAGAGATCTGACACTCATGGGTGTCTAGTCCATTCCTAGGCCGAGCAGTGACAAATCTAATTATTTCCACCTGAAAAAAAACATAAGGGGTATGTATGGCTTTTTTTTTTTCAGACCAAATTTATTTCTATCTATAATCTTCATGAACATTCACAGGTATGTAGTACAAGCAATTCTGATCAGAGATCTACACCCAGGGGTGTCTAGTCCAGTCCTAGGCCGAGCAGTGACAAATCTAATTATTTCCACCTGAAAAAAAACATAAGGGGTATGTATGGCGGGTTTTTTTTCAGACCAAATTTATTTTTATCTACAATCTTCCTGAACATTCACATGTATGTAGTACAAGCAATTCTTATCAAAGATCTGCCACTCATGGGTGTCTAGTCCATTCCTAGGCCGAGCAGTGACAAATCTAATTATTTCCACCTGAAAAAAAACATAAGGGGTATGTATGGCTTTTTTTTTTTCAGACCAAATTTATTTCTATCTATAATCTTCATGAACATTCACAGGTATGTAGTACAAGCAATTCTGATCAGAGATCTGCCACTCATGGGTGTCTAGTCCATTCCTAGGCCGAGCAGTGACAAATCTTATTATTTCCACCGGAAAAAAAACATAAGGGGTATGTATGCGGTTTTTTTTCAGACCAGATTTATTTTTATCTACAATCTTCCTGAACATTCACACGTATGTAGATCAAGCCATTCTGATCAGAGATCTGCCACCCAGGGGTGTCTAGTCCAGTCCTAGGCCGAGCAGTGACAAATCTAATTATTTCCACCTGAAAAAAACATAAGGGGTATGTATGGCGGTTTTTTTTTCAGACCAAATTTATTTTTATCTACAATCTTCCTGAACATTCACATGTATGTAGTACAAGCAATTCTGATCAAAGATCGGCCACTCATGGGTGTCTAGTCCATTCCTAGGCCGAGCAGTGACAAATCTAATTATTTCCACCTGAAAAAAAACATAAGGGGTATGTATGGCGTTTTTTTTTCAGACCAAATTTATTTCTACCTTTAATCTTCATGAACATTCACAGGCATGTAGTACAAGCAATTCTGATCAGAGATCTGCCACTCATGGGTGTCTAGTCCATTCCTAGGCCGAGCAGTGACAAATCTAATTATTTCCGCCTGAAAAAAAACATAAAGGGGTATGTATGGCTTTTTTTTTTTCAGACCAAATTTATTTCTATCTATAATCTTCATGAACATTCACAGGTATGTAGTACAAGCAATTCTGATCAGAGATCTGCCACTCATGGGTGTCTAGTCCATTCCTAGGCCGAGCAGTGACAAATCGAATTATTTCCGCCTGAGAAAAAAACATAAAGGGTATGTATGGCTTTTTTTTTTTCAGACCAAATTTATTTCTATCTTGAATCTTCATGAACATTCACAGGTATGTAGTACAAGCCATTCTGATCAGAGATCTGCCACCCAGGGGTGTCTAGTCCATTCCTAGGACGAGCAGTGACAAATCTAATTATTTCCACCTGAAAAGAAACATAAGGGGTATGTATGGCGTTTTTTTTTCAGACCAAATTTATTTCTATCTTTAATCTTCATAAACATTCACAGATATGTAGTACAAGCAATACTGATCAGAGATCTGCCACTCATGGGTGTCTAGTCCATTCCTAGGCCGAGCAGTGACAAATCTTATTATTTCCAAAGGAAAAAAAACATAAGGGGTATGTATGCGTTTTTTTTACAGACCAGATTTATTTTTATCTACAATCTTCCTGAACATTCACACGTATGTAGTACAAGCCATTCTGATCAGAGATCTGCCACCCAGGGGTGTCTAGTCCAGTCCTAGGCCGAGCAGTGACAAATTTAATTATTTCCACCTGAAAAAAAACATAAGGGGTATGTATGGCGGTTTTTTTTTCAGACCAAATTTATTTCCATCTATAATCTTCATGAACATTCACAGGTATGTAGTACAAGCCATTCTGATCAGAGATCTGCCACCCAGGGGTGTCTAGTCCAGTCCTAGGCCGAGCAGTGACAAATCGAATTATTTCCACCTGAAAAAAAACATAAGGGGTATGTATGGCGTTTTTTTTTCAGACCAAATTTATTTTTATCTACAATCTTCCTGAACATTCACATGTATGTAGTACAAGCAATTCTGATCAAAGATCTGCCACTCATGGGTGTCTAGTCCATTCCTAGGCCGAGCAGTGACAAATCTAATTATTTCCACCTGAAAAAAAACATAAGGGGTATCAATGGCTTTTTTTTTTCAGACCAAATTTATTTCTATCTATAATCTTCATGAACATTCACAGGTATGTAGTACAAGCCATTCTGATCAGAGATCTGCCACCCAGGGGTGTCTAGTCCAGTCCTAGGCCGAGCAGTGACAAATCTAATTATTTCCACCTGAAAAAAAACCTAAGGGGTATGTATGGCGTTTTTTTTTCAGACCAAATTTCTTTTTATCTACAATCTTCCTGAACATACACACGTATGTAGTACAAGCCATTCTGATCAGAGATCTGCCACCCAGGGGTGTCTAGTCCATTCCTAGGCCGAGCAGTGACAAATGTAATTATTTCCACCTGAAAAAAAACATAAGGGGTATGTATGGCGTTTTTTTTTAAGACCAAATTTATTTTTATCTACGATCTTCCTGAACATTCACACGTATGCAGTACAAGCCATTCTGATCAGAGATCTGCCACCCAGGGGTGTCTAGTCCAGTCCTAGGCTGAGCAGTGACAAATCTAATTATTTCCACCTGAAAAAAAACATAAGGGGTATACTCTTCAAAGTCCTTTTCAACTTTCAATCTGAGACGGTTCAGGTTTCAGCGAGCGGGGGTAGGATCCGCCCAGGGGCGGTGGCGGGAATTACACCAGCAGGGCCCGTCAAGCTCTTTAAGCGCTTTAAGCGCTTACCGTGTCAGTTTGCTCCTTGTACTGCCTTCACATAACACAATACATCACTGGACGGGCCACCTTTGACCTTTCAACTTTCAATCTGAGACGGTTCAGGTTTCAGCGAGCGGGGGTAGGGTCCGCCCAGGGGCGGTGGCGGGAATTACACCAGCAGGGCCCGTCAAGCGCTTTAAGCTTTAAGCGCTTACCGTGTCAGTTTGCTCCTTGTACTGCCTTCACATAACACAATACATCATGAGTAGAGTGGGCGGAGGGAGTGAGACACAATAGAATTGGGGGAGGGGGTGATGCTTCACTCAAAGTTAGAGAGCTTGAAACTAGGAGGAGGACCTCAGGGTTCTAGACATCGCACGAACTTGAATCAGTTCAGCCAGATATATTTTATCATGGCTTTGTGACTGTCAATAAACACTTGAAAACTATTTCTTAGTATAGAGCTTGAAACTAGGAGGAGGACCTCAGGGTTCTAGACGTCGCACGAACTTGAATCAGTTCAGCCAGATATATTTTATAAACACTTGAAAACCACATGTAATATTTTGTACGTCAATCGGCACGGGTCCGTGTCTTTCACCAATTCCATTGTTTTGATTTTTCTATGATAAAGGGGAATTAAAAACTAGACAATGGGAGGCACTCATATGACAGAACACACGTATACCATGCCATTCCAGTCTAAGAATGAACAAGTATCAAAACCCGAGAGGCTATGTGGATTCTCTCCCTCCCGTTACACTAAATTTACAGAATACGCTCAATCTGAGACGGTTCAGGTTTCAGCGAGTGGGGGCAGGGTTATGCACACAGCTCAGGTCCCTGGACTGGAGGTAGTTGGTCCACCCAGGGGTGGTGGCGGGAATAACACCAACGGTACAGCTTGGTATACCGTCTTAATAAGCAATATTTTGTTTGTGAATCGGCACAGGTCCATGTCTTTAATCAAAAATCACTACACTGGTTACCAGTCAACTCTATAATAGACTTTAAAATACTATTACTAGTCTATAGATCTCTCCACAGTCACTCACCAGAATATATTTCAGACATGCTTGTTAAGTACATGCCCAACAGACCACTCAGATCCTCAGGTACTGAACTCTTAACAGTTCCAAAAGCCAGGACCAAGAAACACGGAGAGGCAGCTTTTAGTTTCTATGCCCCAACCTCTGGAACACCCTACCGGAGTGCCTAAGAAGGGCCGAAACAACAGAGGTCTTCAAGCGAGACCTCAAGACGTACCTTTTCGACCTAGCCTACAAGGATAAATACATTGGTATTTATCCTGCTATGCACTGTATGTATATCAAGTAGTGTACAGAAGCTGGTTACCCTGAAACAGGCTTGTTCTGTTCTGACAGCTGTGTTGCTTCAATGGCTCAGTGTGCTACTAACCATTTTCTGCCTCCCCTAGTGCCTCTCTCTCTCCCTCCTATCCTCTAACCAGTGTCAGCTGTGGAGCTGTGGATGTCGTAGTATTTAGTACACACACACACACACACACACACACACACACACACACACACACACACACGTACACACAGACACACATCAGTCCACATCCGGCTTAGGCCTGGACCTGATGCTCTTAGCCTTTCTTGCTCTGAAAATTTAATTTAATGTAATTTATTGTTCTTTAAATGTTCTTAGCCATTAGACAAATATATTCCAGGAGCTTGCCCCAGGTTGCCTGTTTCAATATCTGTGTGGTCTGTATGGCTCTATGTGCTACTAACCCTGTTCTGCCTTCCCTCTCCCTAGTGCCTCTCTCTCTCCCTCCTATCTTCTAACCAGGTCCAGTGGATGCCCCACTGTCACCAGCAGACCTCCCGGAGTCCGATAGATACCCCCATGTCTGCTGTGGATGTCGTAGCATGTCCGTAGAATGTCCTCTCTCCTATGATGCTTTTTAGCCTCTCTTACTCTGAAATGTAATTTAATGTAATGTATTGCTTTATAAATGTTCTTAGCCGGTAGACAAACATACTCCAGGAGCTTGCTCCATCGCCTTGTTGAGAGGGGTCAGGGAAGAATTTTTACAGCTCACTTATCTGGCCCCCGGGTGATTACTGTTTTGTTGCTTCCCTCTGGAATATGTAGAGAGTGGGTCGTATGCCCACCTCCCTTGTTCTCTGTAAAGCGCATTGTGTTGCCTCTGGGTATGAAATGCGCTATACAAATAAAACTTTGATTGATTGATTTGATTAATCAATTCCATAGGTAGCCTCCACGTTTATTGATGTATTCTATTGATGCACAGTGTATGTATGATGGATGTACTGTTTTAGTGTTATGCATTTGTTGTTTGGTGCAAAATATCTCTCCTTGTTTTACAAGCTTAATGTTATTTGTTCACATGTTCTTAAGAGGTCCAGACAGATAGAACAGGAAAACTGTTCCTGGTCAATCAGAACTCCCTGCTGGGCCATGCTGCTGTGTCAGGGACACAGTCACTCACTCACAGACGCAGAGAGATAAGAGTTTGAGAGAGAAAAAGAAAGAGAGCGAGAGAGACGGAGAGAACACTTTAGTTTCCTAGGAAGAGAGAGTGAGTACTGGGAGGAGCAAGGGATTTCCTGGTTCTGCCAGGGGGCGTGGTTTAGAGAGAGAGAGAGAGAGAGAGAGAGAGAGAGAGAGAGAGAGAGAGAGAGAGAGAGAAAAAAAAGGAAGAAAGGAGATTTCTAATTGTTTTGTCCTTTGCTTGATACTTCCAACAAAAAATATCTACATAGTGATGATTGTTCATTTCAACTGAGGTCAGGTGTCTGCTGGAAGGGATTAACCCTTCACATATGAACTGTTGCAATATTAAATATCTTGTTCATGTTCTAAAGTACTGAATCCCTGTGTCCTGTGTGTATTCCTGCTCATCAACTCTAGTTTGATCGATGTAGAGAGCTTTTAGAAAGCAAGTGCACAGATTTATCAGAAGCAGAACACTCAGAAAATGCACCAAACCTGATCTGTTGTACAGATAAAACTCTAGACGACATGTTAGAAAAGCATTGTGTAGAGTTGGCCGGTGTAATGTAGGCAGGAAAACAGAAAACAACATGAGCTGCTAGCATGGTTTATTCACCATCATTTTCGCGGTACATTTTCACTTCACTTTCTGTATTATATTCTATCATTACTCACAATGTGGAACAACCAATAGTCTGAACTTAGAGTGCCACCTAGTGGCGTAACTGGATATAGAACTGCGTTGCGTTATGTCTTAATGCCAGTATTGTACAACACAACACATTTGTTTTTCATATTTAATGTTAATTCCAATAGCATTAAGAAAGTACACCATAGAAAATATTCCACATGTATCTACATTTATTGAAAATGTTTCACTTTGGGTTACGGACTATTAATCAGTAGGAACAGCCAACCCTTATTCCAGCATTTAAATAGTCTTTGACCTTTGTCTATTTCAACTGTCTTTGAACTTTGACCTCACATGTCTGGTTTTGCTGTTCATCACGCTGGTTTACCACCCGTCCCATCCTCAGAAGATACTGGGAACTGATGGTGCTCTTCAATTCCCTCAACGTGCTTGTGCGCTGTGAATGGCATCTCTGAATCCCTGTGTACCCCTTCCTCCCTCCTCACGCCATGACATCTCCTCCCTTTGACGCACTGATATTACATTCATCCCCCCGTCTCCTCTTCCTCTCCTCTCCTCTCCTCTCCTCTCCTCTCCTCTCCTCTCCTCTCCTCTCCTCTCCTCTCCTCTCCTCTCCTCTCCTCTCCTCCTCTCCTCTATCACACCCTAACAAACACCAGTCTGGCTGAGTACGCCAGGTCGGTCAGATAGAGCAGGAAGTTGAGGGCGGTGAGCACCGACACGGTCACAAGCCGGGGGGGTCTCTGGCCGCCGCCCAGTTAGCACTTGTGGAACTGGAAGACCGCCAGATGACGGTGGCCGTCAGGTACATGAGCGCCCCCAGCAGGCCGTAGGTGGACAGGAAGCTGGGGAAGGGGAACGGGAGGCAGCCGGTGCACACACACACACACACACACACACATACAGGGAGAGAATCACCATCATTATTATAGGCCAAGCAGATTCAGAGATGTGTTCAATGTGTTTCAAAGTGAACCCAAAATCTTCTGGTGACACTTTTCCTTACTGAACCAGACAGGACCACTTGTTGCTCTCCTTACTTTAGTGATGCCCAGGTCCATTAGTTTAAATGTTTTAACTGAGCGGTTTTCTCAGATCTACTCCAACACACCTGTGAAGGAGATGCTGGACCACTCTCCCTTGATCACGTCATTTATACCATGAGCTCATGAGCTAACTGGCTATCCCGCTCTTAATGTGCTGGATTAGCATTGGAAGCATTGGAACTGATGTGTCCAGGTGACAAGACCTATCTTAATTAATCAGATATTTTTTCATGTCATTTCAATTCACAGCTATTTCAGTGGAAGGACTAGCTTCCGTCCACTGCCTGAACCGTGCCTGACTGGAGAACCAAGAACCTGCCTGAACTCCACGCCTGTCTGACTACCATGTTCCTGCCTGACCCCCTCGTCTGTCTGACTACCACGTTCCTGCCTGACCCCCTCGCCTGTCTGACTACCATGTTCCTGCCTGACCCCCTCGTCTGTCTGACTACCACGTTCCTGCCTGACCCCCTCGCCTGTCTGACTACCACGTTGCTGCCTGACCAACGCCAGTAAACGAGCCCAAACGTGGGTTTGTCCCCATACGCCTGTCATGTCTGCTCTTGGGTCCTCCTCCACTAGCCCTAACAGAATCTATTACAACATGTTTACGCATAGTAATTATGATAGTGATAGGGTGCAGAGATGGAAGAGGAAAAACAACAGCCAAACAGAGAGAGAGGGAGAGAGAGAGAGAGAGAGAGAGAGAGAGAGAAAGAGAGAGAGAGAGGGGGAGAGAGAGAGAGAGGGAAAGCGAGAGAGAGCGAGGTAAAGAGAGAGAGAGAGGGGGAGAGAGAGAGAGAGAGAGAGAGGGAGACAGAGAGATGGAAAGAGAGAGAGAGAGAGAGAGAGAGAGAGATGGAAAGAGAGAGAGGGAGAGAGAAAGAGGGAAAGCGAGAGAGAGAGAGCGAGGGAAAGAGAGAGAGAGATGGAAAGAGAGAGAGGGAGAGAGAAAGAGGGAAAGAGAGAGAGGGAGAGAGAGAGAGGGAAAGAGAGAGAGAGATGGAAAGAGAGAGAGAGAGATGGAAAGAGAGAGAGAGAGAGAGAGATGGAAAGAGAGAGAGAGAGAGAGAGAGAGAGAGATGGAAAGACGGAGAGAAGGATGAAAGGATGTAAGGTAGGGACGGGGAGGAACGGAGGGAAAGAGTTTTAGTAATAAGAGCAAATTCCACACATTTTCATACAGTAATGAGATGTCTTTCAGTTTCATATGCCTTAATTTAATCTTTACTTCAGGATGAAATATAACAGCCACTTAGGTAACAGTAGAAGAGAAAACAACTAACCAATCATTTAAACAGCAGTCATGAACACCAACATTCATGAATACCTGATTCAGTCATTATACAGAGAAAAAAGCCCTTATACAGTACATCAACAATATCATCTTTTTTAATAGATGTTTATGAATGAATCTAAGACAAAATGATTGTATACAATGATCAAGTTGAAATTACAATATTAAATAACCAAAGTTCAACAATTATAAACAAATGATGGCATGAAGATTTCCTTCTATTAGGCCTCCTGAAGTACAATGCAAGAACAATTATTAGTAATCAACTGAATCTATAAAAACAAAATGACTGAGAAAAGCATGACTGCATGAAGGCATACAAACCCAGGATAGAGTGGCTGGGTGAATCTAGTCTGAACTCTGCTTCATGAGGTTCCAAACCTGAGCCAGAGGCAACGTTACGTTCCTCTCCTCTTCCCCTGCCCCCCCCCCCCCCCCTCATCTCCTCCCCCCTACTCTCCCCCCATCCTCTGGAAGGATCCCCCTCCCTCTACCACAGTTTACTGATCTCTGCACAGCCATTATAATCCCAAACCCAAAACCCAGGATAGAGTGGCTGGGTGAATGTGGTCTGGACTCTGTGGAGGAGGGTCACTGTGTCAGAGACGCTGTAGAAGGACAGAGAACCTGCCTTGTGATCCAGGTACACTCCTACTCTGGAGGACTGAGGGCCTGATAGTTCAGTCTCAACATTATTATGAATGAACCTGTAACCATCGCTATAGCAGCTTAAACACCAGGACTTGTTATTGAAACCAAACGAGGAGGAGGAGAAGTCTGTTCTGCTGATGTCTTTATATGAGACTGCTATGATAACCTCATCTCCTCTCCATTCCACCTCCCAGTAACAGCGCCCAGACAGAGCCTCTCTACACAGCACCTGGGACCGCCAGGTGAATCTGTCTGGATGGTCAGGATATGACTGGATCTGCTCTGAACCTGTCACCTTCCTGTTCTCCCCAGACAGAGAGAGGGATGTGTTTGCTGTGTTTGGGTCCAGAGTGAGCGGACAGGAATCTGGGAACAGAGCAGAGACCAGATCAGAGTTAATAACATGACCGTTCATCTGTCCCCCTTAAAGCTGGTATTGTTGATTTATCATTCAACAGAGAGAGGTGGAGACTTCACACACTCACAATGTAAGAAATGTGCTCTGGTCCTGGGCTCTGGAGGAGACAACACACCCACTAAAGAGACTTCACACACACACACACACACACACACACACACACACACACACACACACACACACACACACACACACACACACACATCAATTTTAAAGCCAAGTAGACAGTATACAGAGATGTGTTCAATGTGTTTCATTGTGAACCCCAAATCTTTCTTCTGGTCACATTGTTTCTTATTGGACGAGACAGGATCACTTGTTGCTCTCCGTACTTTAGTGATATTTTTACAGAATAATTTTCTCAAAACTCCTCCAACACACCTGTGAAGGAGATGCTGGACCACTCTCCCTTGATCACGTCCTCTAGTTTCTCTCTCAGCTCAGAGACAGCCTTAGTCACATCACTGAAGAACTGAAGAGAAGGAACAGAGACGCTGGGGAGGTCTGAAGATACACTGGGACTGGAAACAGACTGGTAACTCTGGAGAGAGAGAGAGAGAGAGAGAGAGAGAGAGAGAGAGAGAGAGAGAAAGAGAGAGAGAGAGAGAGAGAGAGAGAGATGGAAAGAGAGAGAGAGAGAGAGAGATGGAAAGAGAGAGAGAGAGAGAGATGGAAAGAGAGAGAGAGAGAGAGATGGAAAGAGAGAGAGAGAGAGATAGAAAGAGAGAGAGAGAGAGAGAGAGAGAGAAAGAGAGAGATAGGAAATAAACAGAAACACATACCAAGTATACAGAATATTCTGCCTAATCAATAGACCAAACCAGTTGATGTTCACATGTCAGGTACCAGGAGAGTCCAGCTACTGTACCTGGAGGAAGTGGATGTGGTCTTCTGTGTGTGAGAGCTGCTCCAGCTCCGCGTCTCTCCTCCTCAGCTCAGCTATCTCCTTCTCCAGTCTCTCCACCACTCCTTCAGCCTGACTCACTGCTGCCCTCTGCTGGGCTCTGATCAGCTCCTTCACCTCAGAGCGCCTTCTCTCAATGGAGCAGATCAGCTCAGTGAAGATCCTCTCACTGTCCTGCTCAGCTGCCTGGCCAGAGCGCTGGACAAAGAAAGAAAGAAAGAAAGAAAGAAAGAAAGAAAGAAAGAAAGAAAGAAAGAAAGAAAGAAAGAAAGAAAGAAAGAAAGAAAGAAAGAAAGAGTTCAAGTGAAACCAATAATCCTGAATGTGACAGTTATAACTGTCCTACAGGTATCTCCTAGCCTCATAACACCATCCTGATCTGTGGAGGAAAACTGAAAGAGAGCTGGTGAGTTCAGGATGGTCTCACGAGGCCAGGTATCTCCCTCCACCATAGCTAGAGTAGCTGACATCCTGATGCTGACCTGGAGAGACTCCACAGCCTGCTGGACCTCCTTCAGCTCCTTCTCTCTCTCCTGGACTCTCTGCTGGACTTTCTGCTGACTCAGACCCAGCTTTCTCTGGAGATAAACACAAATTACAACAAAACATTGACACATCTGTCAAAATATCACTCATTTCAGTATTTTGGGTTGATATATTCCTACTTTTTAAGTACATTTTAGCCGTAACCTATTCAGATCTCATGCACTGAAGACCTTTCATCCCCTTCAAAAAACATGGATGGAAAACAACCCTGTTTCTGTCATCATAATTCAATGTTCATTCCAATTAACCTAAATCAAATCAAATCAAATCAAACTTTATTTGTATAGCGCACTTCATACACAGAGGCAACACAATGCGCTTTCTGACCTGGTCAGGTCTTACCTGTTTCTCTGTCCTCTCGGCTGTGGCTGACACCGTATCATGGCCTTTATGTGCATCCAGGGTACACATCAGGCAGATACACTGCTGGTCTGTCCGACAGAAGACCTCCAGCAGCTTGTCATGACGCGTGCAGATCCTCTCCTCCAGTCCACACGTGGCTTTGACCAGCTTGTGCTTCTTCAATCTAGGAACCTGGTAGTGGGGCTGGAGGTGAGTCTCACAGTAGGACACCAGACACACCAGACAGGACATGAGGGCGCTCTGCTTCCCAGGCCCAGTGCAGAGGTCACAGGTCACCAGCTCTGACCCAGCTGGGCTGGTCAGCTCAGAGGGGGCGGCCTGGGCTCCTCCTGTCTCCTTCAGCTTCTCCACCAGCTCAGCCAGCATGGTGTTCCTCCTCAGAGCAGGCCTGGGAGTGAAGATCTCTCTGCACTGTGGGCAGCTGTAGACTCTCTTCTGTTCATCCTGGTCCCAGCAGCCCTCGATACAGCTGCTACAGTAGCTGTGACCACAGGGGAGGGTGACTGGATCCTTTAAGAGGTCCAGACAGATAGAACAGGAAAACTGTTCCTGGTCAATCAGAACTCCCTGCTGGGCCATGCTGCTGTGTCAGGGACACAGTCACTCACTCACAGACGCAGAGAGATAAGAGTTTGAGAGAGAAAAAGAAAGAGAGCGAGAGAGACGGAGAGAACACTTTCGTTTCCTAGGAATAGAGAGTGAGTACTGGGAGGAGCAAGGGATTTCCTGGTTCTGCAAGGGGGGCGTGGTTTAGAGAGAGAGAGAGAGAGAGAGAGAGAGAGAGAGAGAAAGTGAGTGTGTGTGTGTGTGTGTGTGAGAGTGAGAGTGAGAGAAAGAGAGAGAGAGAGAAAAAGAAGAAAGGAGATTTCTAATTGTTTTGTCCTTTGCTTGATATTTCCAACAAAAAATATCTACATAGTGATGATTGTTCATTTCAACTGAGGTCAGGTGTCTGCTGGAAGGGATTAACACTTCACATATGAACTGTTGCAATATTAAATATCTTGTTCATGTTCTAAAGTACTGAATCCCTGTGTCCTGTGTGTATTCCTGCTCATCAACTCTAGTTTGATCGATGTAGAGAGCTTTTAGAAAGCAAGTGCACAGATTTATCAGAAGCAGAACACTCAGAAAATGCACCAAACCTGATCTGTTGTAGCCTACAGATAAAACTCTAGACGACATGTTAGAAAAGCATTGTGTAGGGTTGGCCGGTGTAATGTAGGCAGGAAAACAGAAAACAACATGAGCTGCTAGCATGGTTTATTCACCATCATTTTCGCGGTACATTTTCACTTCACTTTCTGTATTATATTCTATCATTACTCACAATGTGGAACAACCAATAGTCTGAACTTAGAGTGCCACCTAGTGGCGTAACTGGATATAGAACTGCGTTGCGTTATGCCTTAATGCCAGTATTGTACAACACAACACATTTGTTTTTCATATTTAATGTTCGTTCCAATAGCATTAAGAAAGTACACCATAGAAAATATTCCACATGTATCTACATTTATTGAAAATGTTTCACTTTGGGTTACGGACTATTAATCAGTAGGAACAGCCAACCCTTATTCCAGCATTTAAATAGTCTTTGACCTTTGTCTATTTCAACTGTCTTTGAACTTTGACCTCACATGTCTGGTTTTGCTGTTCATCACGCTGGTTTACCACCCGTCCCATCCTCAGAAGATACTGGGAACTGATGGTGCTCTTCAATTCCCTCAACGTGCTTGTGCGCTGTGAATGGCATCTCTGAATCCCTGTGTACCCCTTCCTCCCTCCTCACGCCATGACATCTCCTCCCTTTGACGCACTGATATTACATTCATCCCCCCGTCTCCTCTCCTCTCCTCTCCTCTCCTCTCCTCTCCTCTCCTCTCCTCTCCTCTCCTCTCCTCTCCTCTCCTCTCCTCTCCTCTCCTCTCCTCTCCTCTCCTCTCCTCTCCTCTCCTCCTCCTCTCCTCTCCTCTCCTCTCCTCTCCTCTCCCTCTCCTTTCCTCTCCTCTCCTCTCCTCTCCTCTATCACACCCTAACAAACACCAGTCTGGCTGAGTACGCCAGGTCAGCCAGATAGAGCAGGAAGTTGAGGGCGGTGAGCACTGACACGGCCACAAGCCGGGGGAAGTCTCTGGCCGCCGCCCAGGTAGCGCTTGTGGAACTGGAAGACGGGCCAGATGACGGTGGCCGTCAGGTACATGAGCGCCCCCAGCAGGCCGTAGGTGGACAGGAAGCTGGGGAAGGGGAACGGGAGGCAGCCGGTGCCACACACACACACACACACACACACACACACACACACACACACACACACACAGGGAGAGAATCACCATCATTATTATAGGCCAAGCAGATGCAGAGATGTGTTCAAGGTGTTTCAAAGTGAACCCAAAATCTTCTGGTGACACTTTTCCTTACTGAACCAGACAGGACCACTTGTTGCTCTCCTTACTTTAGTGATGCCCAGGTCCATTAGTTTAAATGTTTTTTAACTGAGCGGTTTCCTCAGATCTACTCCAACACACCTGTGAAGGAGATGCTGGACCACTCTCCCTTGATCACGTCCTCTAGTTTCTCTCTCAGCTCAGAGACAGCCTTAGTCACATCACTGAAGAACTGAAGAGAAGGGACAGAGACGCTGGGGAGGTCTGAAGATACACTGGGACTGGAAACAGACTTGTAAAGATTCACTATAGGTCATTTATACCATGAGCTCATGAGCTAACTGGCTATCCCGCTCTTATTGTGCTGGATTAGCATTGGAAGCATTGGAACTGATGTGTCCAGGTGACAAGACCTATCTTCATTTATCAGACATTATTTCATGTCATTTCAATTCACAGCTATTTCAGTGGAAGGACTAGCTTCCGTCCACTGCCTGAACCGTGCCTGACTGGAGAACCAAGAACCTGCCTGAACCTTGCCTGACTGGAGAACCAAGAACCTGCCTGAACCCCTCGTCTGTCTGACTACCACGTTCCTGCCTGACCCCCTCGCCTGTCTGACTACCACGTTCCTGCCTGACCCCCTCGCCTGTCTGACTACCACGTTCCTGCCTGACCCCCTCGCCTGTCTGACTACCACGTTCCTGCCTGAACCTCGCCAGTAAACGTGCCCCAACGTGGGTTTGTCCCCATACGCCTGTCATGTCTGCTCTTGGGTCCTCCTCCACTAGCCCTAACAGAATCTATTACAACATGTTTACACATAGTAATTATGATAGTGATAGGGTGCAGAGATGGAAGAGGAAAAACAACAGCCAAACAGAGAGAGAGAGAGAGAGGGAAAGAGAGAGAGAGGGAAAGAGAGAGAGAGGGGGGGGGGAGAGAGAGAGAGAGATGGAAAGACGGAGAGAAGGATGAAAGGATGTAAGGTGGTGACGGGGAGGAAGGGAGGGAAAGAGTTTTAGTAATAAGAGCAAATTCCACACATTTTCATACAGTAATGAGATGTCTTTCAGTTTCATATGCCTTTATTTAATCTTTACTTCAGGATGAAATATAACAGCCACTTAGGTAACAGTAGGAGAGAAAACAACTAACCAATCATTTAAACAGCAGTCATGAACACCAACATTCATGAATACCTGATTCAGTCATTATACAGAGAAAAAAAAACCTAATACAGTATCAAAGTTCATCAACAATATCATCCTTTATAATAGATGCTTATAAATGAATCTAAGACAAAAGTATTATATACAATGATCAAGTTGAAATTACAATATTAAAGAACCAAAGTTCAACAATTATAAACAAATGATGGCATGAAGATTTCCTTCTATTAGGCCTCCTGAAGTACAATGCAAGAACAATTATTAGTAATCAACTGAATCTATAAAAACAAAATGACTGAGAAAAGCGTGACTGCATGAAGGCATACAAACCCAGGATAGAGTGGCTGGGTGAATCTAGTCTGAACTCTGCTTCATGAGGTTCCAAACCTGAGCCAGAGGCAACGTTACGTTCCTCTCCTCTTCCCCTGCCCCCCCCCCCCCCCTCATCTCCTCCCCCCTACTCTCCCCCCATCCTCTGGAAGGATCCCCCTCCCTCTACCACAGTTTACTGATCTCTACACAGTGATTATTATTCCTAAACCTAAACCCAGGATAGAGTGGCTGGGTGAATGTGGTCTGGACTTTGTGGAGGAGGGTCACTGTGTCAGAGACGCTGTAGAAGGACAGAGAACCTGCCTTGTGATCCAGGTACACTCCTACTCTGGAGGACTGAGGGCCTGATAGTTCAGTCTCAACATAATTATGAATGAACCTGTAACCATCGCTAGAACACCTTAAACACCAGGACTTGTTATTCAAACCAAACCCGGAGGAGGAGTTTCTCTCTGTTCTGCTGATGTCTTTATATGAGACTGCTATGTTAACACCTCCTCTCCATTCCACCTCCCAGTAACAGCGCCCAGACAGAGCCTCTCTACACAGCACCTGGGACCAGCGGGTGAATCTGTCTGGATGGTCAGGATATGACTGGATCTGCTTTAAACGTGTCACCTTCCTGTTCTCCCCAGACAGAGAGAGGCGTCTGCCTGCTGTGTTTGGGTCCAGAGTGAGCGGACAGGAATCTGGGAACAGAGCAGAGACCAGATCAGAGTTAATAACATGACCGTTCATCTGACCCCCTTAAAGCTGGTATTGTTGATTTATCATTCAACAGAGAGAGGTGGAGACTTCACACACTCACAATGTAAGAAATGTGCTCTGGTCCTGGGCTCTGGAGGAGACAACACATCCACTAAAGAGACTTCACACACACACACACACACACACACACACACACACACACACACACACACACACACACACACATCAATTTTAAAGGCAAGAAGACAGTATACAGAGATGTGTTCAATGTGTTTCATTGTGAACCCCAAATCTTTCTTCTGGTCACATTGTTTCTTATTGGACGAGACAGGATAAATTGTTGCTCTCCGTACTTTAGTGATATTTTTACAGAATAATTTTCTCAAAACTCTTCCAACACACCTGTGAAGGAGATGCTGGACCACTCTCCCTTGATCACGTCCTCTAGTTTCTCTCTCAGCTCAGAGACAGCCTTAGTCACATCACTGAAGAACTGAAGAGAAGGAACAGAGACGCTGGGGAGGTCTGAAGATACACTGGGACTGGAAACAGACTGGTAACTCTGGAGAGAGAGAGAGAGAGAGAGAGAGAGAGAGAGAGAGAGAGAGAGAGAAAGAGAGAGATAGGAAATAAACAGAAACACATACCAAGTGTACAGAATATTCTGCCTAATCAATAGACCAAACCAGTTGATGTTCACATGTCAGGTACCAGGAGAGTCCAGCTACTGTACCTGGAGGAAGTGGATGTGGTCTTCTGTGTGTGAGAGCTGCTCCAGCTCCGCGTCTCTCCTCCTCAGCTCAGCTATCTCCTTCTCCAGTCTCTCCACCACTCCTTCAGCCTGACTCACTGCTGCCCTCTGCTGGGCTCTGATCAGCTCCTTCACCTCAGAGCGCCTTCTCTCCATGGAGCAGATCAGCTCAGTGAAGATCCTCTCACTGTCCTGCTCTGCTGCTTGGCCAGAACGCTGCAGAATGATAGAGAGAAAAAAGAAAGAATGAGAGAAATAAAGAAAAATAGAGGAAGAGAGAAAGAGAACGAAAAAGAAAGTTAAAACAATAGTCATCAACATGATAAACCTTCCTGTACTATACAATTATCTCCTGCCACCATAACTCCAGTATGGAACATTTCATTGTACATGGTACCTATATCCTGTACATAAAATAACCGTCCTTGAATCCTCCAGTAGTTGATATCCTGATGCTGACCTTGAGAGACTCCACAGCCTGCTGGGCCTCCTTCAGCTCCTTCTCTCTCTCCTGGACTCCCTGCTGGACTTCCTGCTGACTCAGGCCCAGCTTGCTCTGGAGTTAAACACGTTACAACAACACATTAGGAGTTACAGTACATAGGACTCTGGTGTTAGCTCTGTCATAACACATCTAATACCAACATTTGCACATCTGGTAACCATGATTTAAACCCCAGACTGTCCAGTGCAGGTATGTACTATAAGGGTTAGGGTTAAGGTTATAGACATTGGGGGGTTTATATCTACAATGAGTCATTGTGTTATTGATGTTCTTTCCTTGCTTCAACTCACACCATAAAATGATGTTTACTATGAAACTCCTCCATTTTATACTTCTCCATGTAGCCCAAATCAGAGTTCAGACAAGACTTTGGACTCATGAAAGACACTGATAAGAGAATGTTGCTGCATTCAGAATGAGAGTTTCCCTCAGTCAAATGGAAATGTAGTTCATATAATTTAATAAAACAACAATTTATGAAAAACTATCAACGTTACAATAGTAGTTCTGGTCTTACCTGTTTCTCTGTCCTCTCGGCTGTGGCTGACACTGTGTCATGGCCTCTATGTTCATCCATGACACACAGCAGACAGATACACTGCTGGTCTGTCCGACAGAAGACATCCAGCAGCTTGTCATGACGCGTGCAGATCCTGTCCTCCAGTCCACACGTGGCTTTGACCAGCTTGTGCTTCTTCATTCTAGGAACCTGGTAGTGGGGCTGGAGGTGAGTCTCACAGTAGGACAACAGACACACCAGACAGGACATGAGGGCGCTCTGCTTCCTGGTCCCGGTGCAGAGGTCACAGGTCACCAGCTCTGACCCAGCTGGGCTGGTCAGCTCAGAGGGGGCGGCCTGGGCTCCTCCTGTCTCCTTCAGCTTCTCCACCAGCTCAGCCAGCATGGTGTTCCTCCTCAGAGCAGGCCTGGGAGTGAAGATCTCTCTGCACTGTGGGCAGCTGTAGACTCTCTTCTGCTCATCCTGGTTAAAGCAGTCCTCGATACAGCTGCTACAGTAGCTGTGACCACAGGGGAGGGTGACTGGATCCTTTAAGAGGTCCAGACAGATAGAACAGGAAAACTGTTCCTGGTCAATCAGAACTCCCTGCTGGGCCATGCTGGTGTGTTTGGAACACGACATGGTTACTCAGTCTTTCTCACACACGCAGAGCTAGAGAGAGATTAAGCTACTTTCGTTTCCTCAGAAGAGAGAGAGAATAGTGGGAGGAGCAAGGCATTTCCTGGTTCTGCCAGAGTGCTTTGAGAGAAAGAGAGATTGTGTTTTCTTGTTGTAATCCTTAGAGGTTATGACAACCATGTACAGCTTTTAATTCATGTCACATCATGTCACCATATCTCACAAAACATCTCTCAGTAGAATCTCTCACATATTTTATTAAGTGAGAAGCTTATTGTCACGTCATGCTGTTCATAGACTGCTGTTCATTGTCCTGTAGAGCCCCCTGCTGGACAGATAGAGCACTGTATTATCTGTCATCTAGATTCTCAGTCAGAGGCTCAAGAGAAGTTGCCATGTTCTACAGACAGGCAAATGAAGAAAGTTCATGACTCTAATTTTATTGGAGAATTACAGTGCATCCGGAAAGTATTCACACTTCACTTTTTCCACATTTTGTTATGTTACAGCCTTATTCCAAAATTGATTCAATTCATTTTTTCCCTCATCAATCTACATACATACAGCACAATACCCCATAATGACAGTGAAAAAACTTTTTATTTTTTGCAAACATAATGAACTAGTGCAAAGTTCCCATGGGCACATAAACTGCAACTGTATGTAGGCTAGGCTACCACCACCAGAATATGTTTGACATTTGTCGCCTCATGTATCGTTACCCTAATATCACTGCACATGATGACATGCTTAAGGAGAATATTGAGAGAGTACATTTGCCATACAGTGTTTTACATACAAACTCATGGTTTGGTCCATTCATCCATTGTGGCTCGCAGATTAGGCTACACGTTTTTTTCCTCAAACATGAAAAAATGTCTCTTGCTGTGAAACATGTTCCTACGGAAGAGCATTAGGGACAACAGCAGAGGTTTTTTTTTTTTAAGCTTCTGAGTTTAAAGTCAGAAATTATGACTTTTTTCTCAGAAGTTATTTCTGATTTTTTTTTCACAGAAATTCTGACTTTAATCTCAGAAATTCTGACTTGAATCTCAGAAGTTATTTCAGACTTTTTTTCTCAGAAATTCTGACTTTAATATCAGAAATTCTGACTTTAATCTCAGAAGTTATTTGTTATTTCTGACTTTTTTCTCAGAAATTCTGACTTTAAACTCAGAAGCTTGAAAAAATAATAAACTCAGTTGTTGGCCCCAATGCTCTTCCGTATGTTCCTGACCCCTATAGCCGACCCTAAATAAATTGGATTTGCATCCTTGTTGATAGTGGTCATCCCAGAGTCTACAGTATGATTGGCTGCTGGGTTAGAGCTTCTATTGGTTCACCTCCTGGCCTTACGCCTCATACCGTGAACAACTCCGGAGAAGAACAGGGTCCGACCCCTATCCAGGAGTTTGGTTCCGGCGCCGGTGCTGTGCGTGGAGGTTAGCCCCACCAGGTGTAATTGGTATCGCTCCACCTCCCTCACAAGCTCCGGCTCCTTCCCCCCCAGCGAGGTCACGTTCCATGTCCCCAGAGCCAGCCTTTGCCGCCCGGGTCCGGTCCGTCGGTGCCCTCCGCCTTCAATGCCACCTAGCTCGCAGCGCACCCGACCCCGACAATTCTTCCCGCGGGTGGTGGGTCGACGGGACGATGGAGGAGGAGATGGTGCTTCCACGTTGCTTGATCGGGCTGGGCCCGGTCACCAGTCGCTCGCATGCGGGCCCTCCACCTGGGCCTGGCTCCAGACGAGGGCCCCGGGCTTCCTCCGGGCCGGGTCTCTCTTCCTTTTGGTTGTTCTGTCATCAGGGGATATCTCCAACACACCTGTGAAGGAGATATTGGTCCACTCCCCCTTGATCACGTCCTCTAGTTTCTCTCTCAGCTCAGAGACAGACTCAGTCACATGACTGAAGAACTGAAGAGAAGGGACAGAGACGCTGGGGAGGTCTGAAGATACACTGGGACTGGAAACAGACTGGTAACTCTGGAGAGAGAGAGAGAGAGAGAGAGAGAGAGAGAGAGAGAGAGAGAGAGAGAGAGAAAGACAGACAGAGCCTGTTTAGGCTCACATTCTCTGCGCTACGATCGTTGTTGGTGCCGAGAATATTGTCGTTGTCATTCGTCAGCAACAATCCGATCGTAGCGCAGAGAATGTGAGGGAGAATAGCCAGTCTGCGCGCTGGCCTGTGCGCATGCGTGCTGGAGCAAGTGGGGGAGAGGCGTGTAAAGATCATATTACAGAGGCTAAAGACCCCGTATTTGAAAACCACTACAATGCCTCGCGTTGAGGAATCTCAACTGTCGATTCATCCAATCTGATTGATGAAAACAACCGTTTAGCGGCCGAAAATAGATTTTGAGAAACTGCATTCTCGTTGCCCCGTCCACCGTCATTACATGGATATACTGGCTCGCGCTGGATTTTAAATTTCTTCTACAGGCCTCCGAACTACACCAAAGTGATCTCGGTGAGTCAAACTTCTTATAATATGTCGTAAATAAGGTCCAGGTTGTCAAAAACGAGCATTGCCCTTTAATGCCAGTATTGTACAACACAACACATTTGTTTTTCATATTTAATGTTCATTCCAATAGCATTAAGAAAGTACACCATAGAAAATATTCCACATGTATCTACATTTATTGAAAATGTTTCACTTTGGGTTACGGACTATTAATCACTATTAATCAGCCAACCCTAATTCCAGCATTTAAATAGCCTTTGACCTTTGTCTATTTCAACTGTCTTTGAACTTTGACCTCACATGTCTGGTTTTGCTGTTCATCACGCTGGTTTACCACCCGTCCCATCCTCAGAAGATACTGGGAACTGATGGTGCTCTTCAATTCCCTCAACGTGCTTGTGCGCTGTGAATGGCATCTCTGAATCCCTGTGTACCCCTTCCTCCCTCCTCACGCCATGACATCTCCTCCCTTTGACGCACTGATATTACATTCATCCCCCCGTCTCCTCTCCTCTCCTCTCCTCTCCTCTCCTCTCCTCTCCTCTCCTCTCCTCTCCTCTCCTCTCCTCTCCTCTCCTCTCCTCTCCTCTCCTCTCCTCTCCTCTCCTCCTCTCCTCCTCTCCTCTATCACACCCTAACAAACACCAGTCTGGCTGAGTACGCCAGGTCGGCCAGATAGAGCAGGAAGTTGAGGGCGGTGAGCACCGACACGGCCACGGGGGGGGTCTCTGGCCGCCGCCCAGGTAGCGCTTGTGGAACTGGAAGACGGGCCAGATGACGGTGGCTGTAAGGTACATGAGCGCCCCCAGCAGGCCGTAGGTGGACAGGAAGCTGGGGAAGGGGAACGGGAGGCAGCCGGTGCACACACACACACACACACACGCAGGGAGAGAATCACCATCATAATTATAGGCCAAGCAGATGCAGAGATGTGTTCAATGTGTTTCAAAGTGAACCCAAAATCTTCTGGTGACACTTTTCCTTACTGAACCAGACAGGACCACTTGTTGCTCTCCTTACTTTAGTGATGCCCAGGTCCATTATTTTAAATGTGTTTTAACTGAGCGGTTTTCTCAGATCTACTCCAACACACCTGTGAAGGAGATGCTGGACCACTCTCCCTTGATCACGTCCTCTAGTTTCTCTCTCAGCTCAGAGACAGCCTTAGTCACATCACTGAAGAACTGAAGAGAAGTGACAGAGACGCTGGGGAGGTCTGAAGATACACTGGGACTGGAAACAGACTGGTAAAGATTCACTATAGGTCATTTATACCATGAGCTCATGAGCTTACTGGCTATCCCGCTCTTAGTGTGCTGGATTAGCATTGGAAGCATTGAAACTGATGTGTCCAGTTGACAAGACCTATGTTAATTAATCAGACATTATTTCATGTCATTTCAATTCACAGCTATTTCAGTGGAAGGACTAGCTTCCGTCCACTGCCTGAACCTTGCCTGACTGGAGAACCAAGAACCTGCCTGACCCCCTCGCCTGTCTGACTACCACGTTCCTGCCTGACCCCCTCGTCTGTCTGACTACCACGTTCCTGCCTGACCCCCTCGTCTGTCTGACTACCACGTTCCTGCCTGACCCCCTCGCCTGTCTGACTACCACGTTCCTGCCTGACCCTCGCCAGTAAACGTGCCCCAACGTGGGTTTGTCCCCATACGCCTGTCATGTCTGCTCTTGGGTCCTCCTCCACTAGCCCTAACAGAATCTATTACAACATGTTTACGCATAGTAATTATGATAGTGATAGGGTGCAGAGATGGAAGAGGAAAAACAACAGCCAAACAGAGAGAGAGAGAGAGAGAGAGAGAGAGAGAGAGAGAGAGAGAGAGAGAGATGGAAGAGGAAAAACAACAGCCAGACAGAGAGAGGGAGAGAGGGAAAGAGAGAGAGAGAGAGGGAAAGAGAGAGAGAGAGAGAGAGAGAGGGAGAGATGGAAAGACGGAGAGAAGGATGAAAGGATGTAAGGTGGTGACGGGGAGGAAGGGAGGGAAAGAGTTTTAGTAATAAGAGCAAATTCCACACATTTTCATACAGTAATGAGATGTCTTTCAGTTTCATATGCCTTTATTTAATCTTTACTTCAGGATGAAATATAACAGCCACTTAGGTAACAGTAGGAGAGAAAACAACTAACCAATCATTTAAACAGCAGTCATGAACACCAACATTCATGAATACCTGATTCAGTCATTATTTTAAAAAAAACTTATACAGTATCAAAGTTCATCAACAATATCATCCTTTATAATAGATGCTTATAAATGAATCTAAGACAAAAGTATTATATACAATGATCAAGTTGAAATTACAATATTAAAGAACCAAAGTTCAACAATTATAAACAAATGATGGCATGAAGATGTCCTTCTATTAGGCCTCCTGAAGTACAATGCAAGAACAATTATTAGTAATCAACTGAATCTATCAAAACAAAATGACTGAGAAAAGCGTGACTGCATGAAGGCATACAAACCCAGGATAGAGTGGCTGGGTGAATCTAGTCTGAACTCTGCTTCATGAGGTTCCAAACCTGAGCCAGAGGCAACGTTACGTTCCTCTCCTCTTCCCCTGACCCCCCCCCCTCATCTCCTCCCCCCTACTCTCCCCCCATCCTCTGGAAGGATCCCCCTCCCTCTACCACAGTTTACTGATCTCTACACAGTCATTATAATACCAAACCGTAAACCCAGGATAGAGTGGCTGGGTGAATGTGGTCTGGACTTTGTGGAGGAGGGTCACTGTGTCAGAGACGCTGTAGAAGGACAGAGAACCTGCCTTGTGATCCAGGTACACTCCTACTCTGGAGGACTGAGGGCCTGATAGTTCAGTCTCAACATGATTATGAATGAACCTGTAACCATCGCTAGAACACCTTAAACACCAGGACTTGTTATAGTCACCAAACCAGGAGGAGGAGTCTGTTCTGCTGATGTCTTTATATGAGACTGCTATGAAAACACCACCTCCTCTCCATTCCACCTCCCAGTAACAGCGCCCAGACAGAGCCTCTCTACACAGCACCTGGGAGCACCAGGTGAATCTGTCTGGATGGTCAGGATATGACTGGATCTGCTTTAAATATGTCACCTTCCTGTTCTCCCCAGACAGAGAGAGGGATCTGTGTGCTGTGTTTGGGTCCAGAGTGAGCGGACAGGAATCTGGGAACAGAGCAGAGACCAGATCAGAGTTAATAACATGACCGTTCATCTGTCCCCCTTAAAGCTGGTATTGTTGATTTATCATTCAACAGAGAGAGGTGGAGACTTCACACACTCACAATGTAAGAAATGTGCTCTGGTCCTGGGCTCTGGAGGAGGCAACACATCCACTAAAGAGACTTCAGACACACACACACACACACACACACACACACACACACACACACACACACACACACACACACACACACACACACACACACACATCAATTTTAAAGGCAAGAAGACAGTATACAGAGATGTGTTCAATGTGTTTCATTGTGAACCCCAAATCTTTCTTCTGGTCACATTGTTTCTTATTGGACGAGACAGGATCACTTGTTGCTCTCCGTACTTTAGTGATATTTTTACAGAATAATTTTCTCAAAACTCCTCCAACACACCTGTGAAGGAGATGCTGGACCACTCTCCCTTGATCACGTCCTCTAGTTTCTCTCTCAGCTCAGAGACAGCCTTAGTCACATCACTGAAGAACTGAAGAGAAGGGACAGAGACGCTGGGGAGGTCTGAAGATACACTGGGACTGGAAACAGACTGGTAACTCTGGAGAGAGAGAGAGAGAGAGAGAGAGAGAGAGAGAGAGAGAGAGAGAGAGAGAGAGAGAGAGAGAGAGAGAGAGAGAAAGAGAGAGATAGGAAATAAACAGAAACACATACCAAGTGTACAGAATATTCTGCCTAATCAATAGACCAAACCAGTTGCTGTTCACATGTCAGGTACCAGGAGAGTCCAGCTACTGTACCTGGAGGAAGTGGATGTGGTCTTCTGTGTGTGAGAGCTGCTCCAGCTCCGCGTCTCTCCTCCTCAGCTCAGCTATCTCCTTCTCCAGTCTCTCCACCAGTCCTTCAGCCTGACTCACTGCTGCCCTCTGCTGGGCTCTGATCAGCTCCTTCACCTCAGAGCGTCTTCTCTCCATGGAGCAGATCAGCTCAGTGAAGATCCTCTCACTGTCCTGCTCTGCTGCTTGGCCAGAACGCTGCAGAATGATAGACAGATAGAGAGAGAAAAAAGAAAGAAAGAGAGAAATAAAGAAAAATAGAGGAAGAGAGAAAGAGAACGAAAAAGAAAGTTAAAACAATAATCATCAACATGATAAACCTTCCTGTACTATACAATTATCTCCTGCCACCATAACTCCAGTATGGAACATTTCATTGTACATGGTACCTATATCCTGTACATAAAATAACCGTCCTTGAATCCTCCAGTAGTTGATATCCTGATGCTGACCTTGAGAGACTCCACAGCCTGTTGGACCTCCTTCAGCTCCTTCTCTCTCTCCTGGACTCCCTGCTGGACTTCCTGCTGACTCAGGCCCAGCTTGCTCTGGAGTTAAACACGTTACAACAACACATTAGGAGTTACAGTACATAGGACTCTGGCGTTAGCTCTGTCATAACACATCTAATACCAACATTTGCACATCTGGTAACCATGAGTTAAACCCCAGACTGTCCAGTGCAGGTATGTACTATAAGGGTTAGGGTTAAGGTTAAAGACATTGGGGGGTTTATATCTACAATGAGTCATTGTGTTATTGATGTTCTTTCCTTGCTTCAACTCACACCATAAAATGATGTTTACTATGAAACTCCTCCATTTCATACTTCTCCATGTAGCCCAAATCAGAGTTCAGACAAGACTTTGGACTCATGAAAGACACTGATAAGAGAATGTTGCTGCATTCAGAATGAGAGTTTCCCTCAGTCAAATGGAAATGTAGTTCATATAATTTAATAAAACAACAATTTATGAAAAACTATCAACGTTACAATAGTAGTTCTGGTCTTACCTGTTTCTCTGTCCTCTCGGCTGTGGCTGACACTGTGTCATGGCCTCTATGTTCATCCATGACACACAGCAGACAGATACACTGCTGGTCTGTCCGACAGAAGACCTCCAGCAGCTTGTCATGACGCGTGCAGATCCTCTCCTCCAGTCCACACGTGGCTTTGACCAGCTTGTGCTTCTTCATTCTAGGAACCTGGTAGTGGGGCTGGAGGTGAGTCTCACAGTAGGACAACAGACACACCAGACAGGACATGAGGGCGCTCTGCTTCCTGGTCCCGGTGCAGAGGTCACAGGTCACCAGCTCTGACCCAGCTGGGCTGGTCAGCTCAGAGGGGGCGGCCTGGGCTCCTCCTGTCTCCTTCAGCTTCTCCACCACCTCAGCCAGCATGGTGTTCCTCCTCAGAGCAGGCCTGGGAGTGAAGATCTCTCTGCACTGTGGGCAGCTGTAGACTCTCTTCTGCTCATCCTGGTTAAAGCAGTCCTCGATACAGCTGCTACAGTAGCTGTGACCACAGGGGAGGGTGACTGGATCCTTTAAGAGGTCCAGACAGATAGAACAGGAAAACTGATCCTGGTCAATCAGAACTCCCTGCTGGGCCATGCTGGTGTGTTTGGAACACGACATGGTTACTCAGTCTTTCTCACACACGCAGAGCTAGAGAGAGATTAAGCTACTTTCGTTTCCTCAGAAGAGAGAGAGAATAGTGGGAGGAGCAAGGCATTTCCTGGTTCTGCCAGAGTGCTTTGAGAGAAAGAGAGATTGTGTTTTCTTGTTGTAATTCTTAGAGGTTATGACAACCATGTACAGCTTTTAATTTATGTCACATCATGTCACCATATCTCACAAAACATCTCTCAGTAGAATCTCTCACATATTTTATTTACCGAGAAGCTTATTGTCACGTCATGCTGTTAGACTGCTGTTCATTGTCCTGTAGAGCCCCCTGCTGGACAGATAGAGCACTGTATTATCTGTCATCTAGATTCTCAGTCAGAGGCTCAAGAGAAGTTGCCATGTTCTACAGACAGGCAAATGAATAAAGTTCATGACTCTAATTTTATTGGAGAATTACAGTGCATCCGGAAAGTATTCACACTTCACTTTTTCCACATTTTGTTATGTTACAGCCTTATTCCAAAATTGATTAAATTCATTTTTCCCTCATCAATCTACATATATACAGCACAATACCCCATAATGACAGTGAAAAAACTTTTTTTTAGGATTTTTTGTAAACATAATGAACAAGTGCAAAGTTCCCATGGGCACATAAACTGCAACTGTATGATTTTGTTTGACATTTGTCGCCTCATGTATCGGTGCCCTAATATCACTGCACATGATGACATGCTTAAGGGCAATATTGAGAGAGTACATTTGCCATACAGTGTTTTTCATACAAACTCATGGTTTGGTTTTCATCCATTGTGGCTCGCAGATTAGGCTACACGTTTTTTGTGTGTATGTCTGTTGCTGTCAAACATGTTCCTACGGAAGAGCATTAGGGCCAACAGCAGAGGTTGTTTTTTTTAAGATTCTGAGTTTAAAGTCAGAAATTCTGACTTTTTTCTCAGAAATTATTTCTGACTTTTTTTTCTCAGAAATTCGGACTTTAATCTCAGAAATTCGGACTTTAATCTCTGAAGTTATCTCTGACTTTTTTCTCAGAAATTCTGACTTTAAACTCAGAAGCTTAAAAAAATAATAAACTCAGTTGTTGGCCCTAATGCTCTTCCGTATGTTCCTGACCCCTATAGCCGACCCTAAATAAATTGGATTTGCATCCTTGTTGTTAGTGGTCATCCCAGAGACTACAGTATGATTGGCTGCTGGGTTAGAGCTTCTATTGGTTTAACTCCTGCCAGTCATCATCCTTGACAATTCCCTCCCCAGCGCAAATGACGCACCGGAGACTAGAGCCTCCGCTAAAGCGGATTTAACAGCCGAAAGCCAGGAGCATACCGTCAGCGTAATTGAATAGTGAGCTATTTAGTGTACATTTCTACCGAGGCATATCTGAATATTCTTATAGAATTGTGTAACGTAGTGTTACAAGACGCCTTACGAGCATGGGTCTGATAGAACTGTTTACTAAACTCAAAGACCGCGCAGAACAATTCTTGAATGAGAAAAATATAGTGACAGACTGCATTGGGACACTGGAGGAGAAAACAGGGATTAAAAAAAAGATAATTGCCTTTGGTATGTATTTACCTTTTTATACAGATTAAAGTCCGTCATTTTGGCGTGCGAATTTATAGTTTATTGCAATGGGGTCCACTTAGTAAATCTATATTGAAGTCATGGACATTTGTCTTTGGTTATCCCTCACGAACAGTCAAAAAGTAGTCTGTTTTACACCATGGTGTTGCTTTTGTGTCGTTGTTTATAATATGTTGGTTAATGTGTGGGTATGAGATATTCATCCATTCAATAATAATAATTATTATTATTATCATAATTATAATAAATTTTATTTATATAGCACACTTTAAAATGCAGGAAAAATCGCAAGGTGCTTCACAGAGTGCAGTAAAAAAATAAATAAATAAATAAATAAATAACATAAAGGGTA
>NC_140243.1:1546498-1553998 GCF_949987555.1 Borostomias antarcticus
TTGTATATGCATGTGTTTTGAAGGCATACTGTAGTTGCATATCAGCCACTAGAGTGGATGCTGGAGCATTGTCCCATACACTGCCACCCAGTGGCAAGCCATTGTAAGAGCAACAAAAAATAATAAAAACCAAGATGCTAAGCCAAGTTGCTCATCAATATCTTGACAATTATTCTATAGTAAGAGACCCTTGCAGGTAAAAAAATAAAATAAGGTGACATCAAGCAACAACTAAGGAGTTGTGCAATTGCTAAATTTTCTGAGTATTTTCCAAGTAGTGTATGCATCTTTATACAGTATATAATTTTATTCATTTGTTTGTTAAATACATATTAATTCAGTTGAAAACAAATACACACGCTGTCCATCTAAGTGGACAAAAATGTTTAAAAAATATTCAAAACTTGTTTTTCAGGCCTATAGAGCCCTAAAAACACTTAGTAAAAATCCTGAGGTTGTCATATTAAATGTATGAAAGGGTTAATTTCTTACATGAAACAAAACAAAGGTCAACACAATAACATAATTGTGTGCCATGCTGTACTACCCCTGGGACATGCTGTACTACCCCTGGGCCATGCTGTACTACCCCTGGGCCATGCTGTACTACCCCTGGGCCATGCTGTACTACCCCTGGGCCATGCTGTACTACCCCTGGGCCATGCTGTACTACCCCTGGGACATGCTGTACTACCCCTGGGCCATGCTGTACTACCCCTGGGCCCTGAAGAATCTTAACAACAGGGTGGACACCAGTGAAGTGGTTGTTTTCCAGTTAATTGTGCTTTTGGGTGCCTGACTGTTTAAGTGGAACCTCTACAACCGCGTGTAATGGTCTCTCACAACAAGTGAACATTTTCAGCTGGCTGTGTCAATGGGTACAGACCATCTTTCATACTTTCATACTCCATAGCAAAATACATGTTAGACACAGGCCATCTGTAGATATATATCAGGCTTTTTGAATGTTTCAGGTCAGCAATAAAACGTTTACAGTAAAGGAGCTCTCAATTGTGGTTTGTAAAAGGTTTGAGAGCCCAGCTGATGGGGTGAGGGTTAGGGTTAGGGTTAGGGTGATGATGGGGTGGTCTGAATCCAGGGGCATCTCCCCACTCACATTGGTTAACAGCAGATCATATACTGATACAAGTCTGCAAATCCCACTGAAGTGGCTGCAAAGCCCAGTGGGACTAAGAGCTTCTGCTGGAGTAAGCATTATTACTCCTTTGAATGATGTACACTACATTAGTGATGGATTAGAACTGCATTGTTGCTTAACATTAGTATCCCAACTCTTAGTATTTCCCTTTCATTTTATCTGCTACTGTACCATGAAGCAACATTTCCTTTGACAATACATCCTCACTGCCTGGTATCTTTTTCTTGTCTCCATAGAATGAGCCCAGTGTAGACTAATGGTAAGTGTTTACGTGACATTGTACAGTACTGTGTGTGTACAGTGTGTATCGTATGTTGTATGTGTGTGTAATTTCAACGTCTGCTTGTTCTTGTTGATTTTTGTATGCCGTGTTGTTTTTAACCTGTCTGCAAAGCAATCGCCTTCTGGGATTATAATAATAAACTGGACTGAACAATGTCACTCCTACTCATCAATGGTCATCTTCTAGATTTGTGTGGCCAGGGGACTGACCTGTTAGCATAGAGACACTGTATAGAGCATGTGTAAGTAACAGGTGTCCTTGTGTAATTAGATATGTGTGTTGATTGAGTGACATTGATCAAATAACTAAGCTGGATTTTGACAACTCTTTTTTTTTTAAACAGGCAAACAGGTAAATGTGTCTATTAATAAGAAGTTACAGTGACGTTAAAGAAGACCGAATAACAAAACAGCCGGAATGCCACCAGAAGAACCCGTGTCTCCTACTGATTACAGCTGAACCAACAATACTAGTTCCCATATGCGTCCAAAGGGAAATGGTATACTCTAGTATTGTGGACATTAGTTTTGTGCTCAAACAATTTAAGCCACCCTAAATAGAGATGTTCAGTATATTAGTAGAGTATGCACTCTCTCAGTAGAACATTTGTAATAAAGAAAAAAAATGAAAAAATGAAAAAAGAAAAAAAAGAAGAAAAGAAAAAAAGAATCAATGTTCAATTGAATAAATAGGCTTAAGACATGGTGACTACTTATTTCTTATGAAGAAGACCGTGACTGAATATTTTTCCAAGAATAGTATAGAATAGTGGCGTGTCACTAATTACTTATCGGCTGTAATGACTTGTTGAATTGTTGTTTTAGTCGCTTCTTCCCCTCTGCCTACCTTCCCATAGGGTCCTTATGTGTTTATAACCTTAAGATTTTTTGTTTATTGGGCAGACTGTATTGCAGTTCTGGGGGAGGACACTGTCGGTTGTCTCGGTATCCTGGCTCTCCAAAAAGGATGGGGTAAGAACATGTTTGTGTGAACAATGTTTCTGATTGGTGTGCTACTTTTCAATTGTACAGGGACGCGGGTACTAACATGGTTTCACTCACAGTTGCAGATGTGTTCCTGGCCAATGAATGAGTCAGCCAACGGATAAAGAGCTGTGTGGAACCTAACCCTGGCTGGGCGCTCCACAGAGTCCGGGTTTCCCCAAAGTCCACAACTGGTACTGTTTGCATTTTAAGCTGTTAAAAAATACTGATGGGCGGGGGGAAAAGATCATGACTCATTATTCTGAGGAAAAAGGATGGCTGAAATGTATTGATTATGGTACTTTATGCACACAGATCATTACGAATGTTCCGGGCTCATGGCAAAAGTCTTTGAGCAGCAGTCGTCAATGGACGAGTGCCAAGACGTTCGAAAGAGACGGCGCAACACGCGCTATCACTACAGTGACGAAGGTCATATACTAAAGTGCATTCAACAGTCCCAAAAGAGTAGTACTTTTGAAATCGAGTAATCTGAGCTAACATACTGATATTCCACTAGATATTCCAAGCCCAGGACAGCCATTGGTCCCCACAATGCAGGCCAAAGACCAGGTGCCAGGTGCCGGAGTTGAAAGGCCTCTGCCAGCGGTCCAGTACAATCCACGTGTGCTGTACAATCCAGGTATGCATGTTTGTGTTGAAATGTCTATGCCTACTGCACACTGATAGTTGGACTATTTTTTATTTATTTTGAATACCATTTTACTCATCTTGCAGATTTTCCAAGCTTGTCCCATGTGAGCGAGTGGGGCCCAGACCCCAGGTATTGCGGCTGACTGGCGATCCAACTTTCAAAACAGCCGCGGTAGGCTAAGCAAGGGAAATTGTCAATTGAATTACGCGCACAATAAATCCACGTCTGCGTCTGCTATAAACGTTTACCTCTTTATTCCATTTCACATCGCATGTCAATCCAGACCAGTTTCTGCATTATAAGTAGGCGAGTGCAAGGAGGCAATATTATCCAGTGCAGAGTGTTGCGGTAAACAAATAGTCTCCTCTTTCCCCGTGCTCACCCCACCATTACCAACAAACCCAACAGGTGCACAGGCTAGAGCAATTAGTAGGCCCCAGCTTCAGGTACACGCCCACAGTCACTCCCACACCTAAGTGCCCATACAACAGTGAGTGCATCCACATAAACAATAACAAATTCATAATAACCCTACCCAAACAACTAGAAATAATAAACACACATATGGCTCCTACATTCCGGCCCCTAATTATGCTAAGGCCATAATTAAATAATCAAATATGTAGGAGATAAAACGTTAGTAATTACTAACGTTCCACGCAAACATTCTGTAGGCTACCCATAACCCATCAATATCTAATACTCACATTAAATGGCTTAAGCACATCTAGAAAGAAGATGCAATCTGTATCGTTACCACAGCTATAGCTACACATAATCTACTCTACATGATTAATGAATGACATATAACCAACAATTCTAAGGAATAGTATAAGCATGCATGTACTGTGCGCATTAATGTCCATGACAATACCAATATGTCCATGAAAAAGTAGCCAAAAAACACAAAAGTAATCCACATAGTCCATAGCCCCCAGAATGTAGTCAAAAGCGCAAAAATGTTATAATCCACAAAAATATGTAATAAAATGCCCATAATCCACAAAAAGCGAAGCAAAATGTTCAAGAGTCCATAATGTAATCCATTTAGATCTTCACTGATCCTCCACTTCCTGAAGAAGACACACTTTAGTGATGGGTCTGTCCAGGAATCCTGTACTCGTCCTGATATGAATCCGACGAACATGTCCCTTTTCATCCCGACCTGCTTCCACCACTCTTCCATTGAGCCACGAATTGCGTGGAGCAGAATCATCCACAATGATAACAAGGTCTCCTGGGACGAAGTTCCGCTTGACACCCTGCCACTTCTGCCTCTCTTGAACACATTCAGGGGTGCAACCTTTGTCTGCTGCTTCCACAGTTCCTCAAGTGTGGCAACGGAAATCCTGTTAATGGTGACTTCTCGTTCAACACAAGCAGAGTCAGCAATGTCTCCTCTCAGCGGCCCATTCACTGTCCATCCCAACATGGTCTTTACTGCATAAGGGCCGCCATCCGCACTCCGAATAACTTCCCACGGCTCTAGGGCCCTGGGAACATTAGTCCCAATGAGCAGGTCCACCTCTGAGTCAATCTCAGCTATCTTCACATCTTTTAGGTGTGGCCACTTCAGAAGATCTTCATGTTTAGGAATGTTGCCTTGATTAACAGGCATGCGTTTCTGTGTGAAGAGCTCGGGTAGCGCACAGAAGCAGTCTGTACCCAGCCCAGCTACCTCCAGGTCTGTCACGATGTGGCTGCCAACAACCTTCTCTTGACCCATTGTCCTGAGGAGGATACCAGTTTTTCTCCCATTGAGACTCAGCCTATTCATGAGACCTTCAGTGCAGAATGATACAGAGCTCCCCGGATCTAGAAAGGCATATGTGATGAGTGTTTCATTTCCTTTCTTAGACTTCACTTGGACGGGTAGTATGGAAAGTGTGCAATCACGCTCACCGGCCCCAGTGAGCCCGCTGGTTTGTACGGAGATCAAAGCTCTGCCACCTGCTGTTTCTGCTTCCTTTTTATTCACTTGAACCATTTTTGCTTGCACTGAACCAACTTCAGTTTCTTTGGAGCTGATATGCAACATAGTGGGATGCCTTAGATTGCAGACTTTACAGAAAAGACGTTTCTTGCAATCTTTACTTCTGTGCCCAATGCACAAACAGCCATAGCACACCCCATTCTCCTTCAAAAAGGACATCTTATCACTGTGTGACTTCCTTTCCAATAGAAGACACAGGTCCAAGGTGTGTCCTGCTCCACAAAACAAGCAGTTTTTTCCAAGAGGCGAAGTCTTTTCTCCTTTTACACCAGATTCAATCATCTTGTCTTGGTGTCTTGTCCTTTTGTCCACAGTAGCGACAGTAGTGGCAAAGATACTTCCTTTGGCCTGAGTATAAGTTTGAGATTTAGAAATTCTCACTTCCTTTCTTGCTGCAACTACTGGAGGATCATGTAGGTCTCCAAACAGTGGGTCGCTTGCAATTTTTACTTGCCTTTCGATGTATTCAACAATGTCGCGAAAGGTAGCTCTACGATTAAACTTCTCTTGTAGATTACAGGCGACTTCTCTCCATCTTTCTTTGAGCTTATAAGGCAACTTCTTCACGACCATTTGCATGTTAGTAGGGGCATCCAACTCATGACTGAAATGTACTCCTCCCATTGCGTTACTACATTGTCGTAAGAAGATGCTAAATGCCTGTAAGGCTTTCACGTCCTCTGATTTTACTACAGGCCATGTGAAGACTTTCTCCATATAGGCAGAAGCGATTTTCAAAGAATTGCCAAAGTGCTCTTGGAGTAAAGATTTGGCCTTGGCATATCCTTCCTCCTGAGGCATGTGTTCACAGCCTCTGACCAACTCCCGAGGCTGGCCTCTGGTATATTGCTCAAGAAAGTATAGGCGATCTTTAGGACTGCGAGCCTTTTGCTCAATGTTATGTTCGAAGGCTCTCATAAATGCTTGATACTGTAAAGGATCCCCATCAAAGGCTTGAATGTCTCTTTTTGGGAGGAAAGTGAGAAACTGTTGCTCCACAAGCATTGATGTAATCTCATTTTGTTTCTGCAAGACTGATACAAGGTGATCAGAATTAGAGCCATTCTGTATTAAAGATGCATAATGGAGCGGTTCTGCCTGAGACTGAGGATTTGGCTGCAACAAAGGCAATTGGCTGGTCAGCATGGCTAGCGGATGCAGCACCATATTTGGTCCCAGCATTGGTGGCTGGCTAGACGGCACAACTTGAGGGTCCAGCTGAGGCAACTGGGTGAATAGCGTTGATTGAGGACGCAGTAACCTATTTGATCCCAGCATTGGTGGCTGGCTAGACAGCATAGCTCGAGGGTCCAGCTGAGGCAACTGGGTGGATAGGGATGCTTGAGGATGCAGTAACACATTTGCTTTGGGCCTAGCATCCAACAAATGAGAACGTTGCTGGCCCTCTGCTGCACCAAAAGATGCTTCCAGGCTTTGCGTTGCTGCCCTAGGCACAAATGTCTCAGCTTCAACATCCAATGGTTGAGTTTTATCCTTATTCCTTTCCAGGTATGAATTCATTCCATCTGCCTTACTCTGGACAGTGCTAGACATGCAAGAGCCACCAGAGAAACGGAGAACATTTAGTTTAGCTTCTGATGCGGCTATTTCCGTTTCCAACTCCAGTTGCTCCCTTCTTTTTCTGAGCAGCTCCTCTTGCTCTTCCAGGACATGCTTGGTTTTCAACAGTTTTTGGCGAACAACAAGTGCAGCCATCTCTGCTTCAGCCTTGATACGTGCTGAGTGGGTAGATGAAACAGTGGACCTACTTCCATGACTTCCAGCTGAACTCCTTTTCCTTGTTATTCGTTTTGAAGCATTTGAGACACTGTCGCTTGGTTTAATATCATCATTTACCACAATAGCAACATCCAGTTGTGTGGTAAGCTTCTGAGCGCTTGTAGCCAAGTGAGCATCATTCTGGGCGTGTTCATTTGCATTTAGATTCTCTTTAGGATACACATTTGACACTTCAGGCTCCATTTTTATGAATGATCGGAAATCATGCAAAGTCCATTCACAGCCGGCACATAATCCAGTTATTTAAGCAGCATTTTTAAGTCCGTAGCAACAGGCAAATTGTTCTGCTTGTCACAACGCAACAATCGAATGCTGCGGCAGTTAGGAGAATAGTTTGTTCGCAAACATGCCTGTTGCGATTGAGTGTGTATTGCAATACCTCATGTCCAGCGGCGAGGCTGTGTTGAATGAAGCGATGGTTGTTGTCTTCAGGCCTTGTAGCAGTGAACTGGGCATGAATGAATCAAAGACGCCGGGTAATGAATGTAGCCAATAGCGTACCTCCTTTGTTCCTCGTTTGCTTAGGGTTCCAATACGATCACAGGAATCCGAAAACAATTTGTAAATCCTTTGTTCCTCGTTTGCGTAGGGTTCCAATACGATCACAGGAATCCGAAAACAATTTGT
>NC_140243.1:1558998-1561498 GCF_949987555.1 Borostomias antarcticus
GGTAACACCCTGGTAAACCATCTTATGTATGCCGATGATCTGGCTATTTTCTCTTCTAGCAGTGCTGGGTTCCAACAGATGTTGAATATATGCTCTGAGTATGGTGTCCAATTTGATGTGAAATACAATGATTAAAAGAGCATTGTCATGATCTGTAAAACAAAAGGGGACAAAGATCTAATCTTCCCATCATTTTACCTGTCAGGGCAAGTTCTATCTGTCTGCTGTAAAGCTAAGTATCTGGGACATGTCATCACAGATCAAATGTCTGATGATGATGACTTGTATAGACAGCGCCGCATGTTATATGCACAAGCTAACATGTTATATGCACAAGCTAACATGTTATATGCACAAGCTAACATGTTATATGCACAAGCTAACATGTTATATGCACAAGCTAACATGTTGGTTAGGAAATTCCACTGGTGCTCAGACAATGTCAAGATAAGCCTGTTTAGAGCGTACTGTACTCCTCCCTACACTGCTCCCTTGTGCATAAAGTTTAAAAAGGCTAGCATCCATAAGCTTAAGGTTGCCTATAATGACTGCATGCGTATATTGCTTAAAAAGCCAAGGTGGTGCAGTGCAAGTGAACTGTTTTGTAGTGCAGGTGTCAATATGTTTCATGCCCTGTTGAGGAATCTGATGTACAAATTTATATGCCGACTGAATGGTTCTCAGAATTCCATTATTGTGCTGCTGTCAAATCCTGGTTTCAGTGCTGTGAGATACCAGTCACCTATGTGAGATACCAGTCACCTATGTGAGATACCAGTCACCTATGTGAGATACCAGTCACCTATGTGGAAACACTGGTATTGTTGCCTGTTTTAATTTTTGTTGTATGTGTTTTGTAATGGACCATGAGTCTGCATAATAAAAGTTGATTGATTGATTGATTGTACACTATATGGAGAAAAGTATTGGGACACACACATTAAACCTATGGGAGCTTTTATGACATCCCATTCTAAATTAATAGGCATTAATATGGAGTTGCCCCCCACCCTTTGCAGCTATAACAGCTTCCACTCTTCTGGGAAGGCTTTCTACAAGATTTTGGAGTGTGTTTGCGGGAAATTTTGTCCATTCATCCTGAAGAGAGTTTGTGAGGTCAGGCACTGATGAGAGGGCCTCGCTCACAATCTCCGTTCTAGTCCATCCCAAAGGTGTTTGATGGGGTTGGGGATGGGGTCAGGTCTCTGTGCGGGCCAGTCAAGTTCTTCCACACCAACATCTGGATGAATGGGCAAAAATTCCCAGACACACTCCAAAATCTTGTAGAAAGCCTTCCCAGAAGAGTGGAAGCTGTTATAGCTGCAACGGAAGGACCAACTCCATATTAATGCCTATGAATTTAGAATGGGATGTCATAAAAGCTCTTGTAGGTGTAATGTGTTGGTGTCCTAATACTTTTGTCCATATAGTGTACAATATTACACAACACTTCATCACTAATAACCGATACTGTACATAGAAAACATATATACCTGTACACTGATACATGACAGGGTATCACTCCTCTACAAGACTACCACAGTTCACTAATAGACTACTACAATTTACTAATCTTTACACTGTCATTCAAGGTCATAACCCCAAACCCAGGATAGAGTGGCTGGGTGAATGTGGTCTGGACTTTGTGGAGGAGGGTCACTGTGTCAGAGACGCTGTAGAAGGACAGAGAACCTGCCTTGTGATCCAGGTACACTCCTACTCTGGAGGACTGAGGGCCTGATAGTTCAGTCTCAACATTATTATGGATGAAACAATACCCATCACTAGAACACTGTAAACTCCAGGACTTGTCATTGAAACCAAACCTGTTTTTTACTCCACTGATGTCTTCATATGAAACCGCCATGACAGCACCTTTCCCTCTCCATTCCACCTCCCAGTAGCAGCATCCAGACAGAGCCTCTGTACACAACACCTGCCACCACGTGATGAATCTTTGTGGATGTTGAGGATACAGCTGGGGCTGCTTTAGAGATGTCATCTTCCTGTTCTCCTCAGACAGAGAGAGGTATTTGTTTGCCGTGTTTGGGTCCAGTGTGAGCTGGCAGGAATCTGGGAGCAGAGCAGAGAGCACATCAGAGTTAACAACATGTCAATGTCATTTTATTTCTATAGCACCATTCATACAAATCAATGCAGCACATAGTGTTTTACATAAAAGGAGATGGATAAAAACAAAAATGATACAAACACGGTGAGAACAGATTTAAAATAAACAATAAAAGTAAAAGCATTCAAAATTAAAAGAGAGTGTAAAATAGAATAAAACTATAAGACAGAATGCAAATTACAGTAAGAACACTAAGATATTAAAACAAGTAAAACTATGTGGTAAAAGCAATGTTTAAAAGGTGTGTTTTAAGATCTCGCTTAAAAATTACTGGTATTGTTCTGTATCAGGATTTATCATTCAACATGTGTCAGTGGAGAGTTGGAGACTTCAGAGACTCACAATGTAAGAATTCTGCTCTGGTCTTTG
>NC_140243.1:1563998-1603998 GCF_949987555.1 Borostomias antarcticus
AAGACGGAGAGAAGGATGAAAGGATGTAAGGTGGTGACGGGGAGGAAGGGAGGGAAATAGTTTTAGTAATAAGAGCAAATTCCACACATTTTCATACAGTAATGAAATGTCTTTCAGTTTCATATGCCTTTATTTAATCTTTACTTCAGGATGAAATATAACAGCCACTTAGGTAACAGTAGGAGAGAAAACAACTAACCAATCATTTAAACAGTAGTCATGAACACCAACATTCATGAATACCTGATTCAGTCATTATACAGAGAAAAAAGACCCCTTATACAGTATCAAAGTCCATCAACAATATCATCCTTTATAATAGATGCTTATAAATGAATCTAAGACAAAAGTATTATATACAATGATCAAGTTGAAATTACAATATTAAAGAACCAAAGTTCAACTATTATAATCAAATGATGGCATGAAGATTTCCTTCTATTAGGCCTCCTGAAGTACAATGCAAGAACGATTATTAGTAATCAACTGAATCTATAAAAACAAAATGACTGAGAAAAGCGTGACTGCATGAAGGCATACAAACCCAGGATAGAGTGGCTGGGTGAATCTAGTCTGAACTCTGCTTCATGAGGTTCCAAACCTGAGCCAGAGGCAACGTTACGTTCCTCTCCTCTTCCCCTGACCCCCCCCCCTCATCTCCTCCCCCCTACTCTCCCCCCATCCTCTGGAAGGATCCCCCTCCCTCTACCACAGTTTACTGATCTCTGCACAGGTATTATAACCCCAAACCCTAAACCCAGGATAGAGTGGCTGGGTGAATGTGGTCTGGACTTTGTGGAGGAGGGTCACTGTGTCAGAGACGCTGTAGAAGGACAGAGAACCTGCCTTGTGATCCAGGTGCACTCCTACTCTGGAGGACTGAGGGCCTGATAGTTCAGTCTGAACATTATTATGAATGAACCTGTAACCATCGCTAGAACACTGTAAACACCAGGACTTGTTATTGAAACCAAACCTGGAGGAGGAGGAGGAGGAGGAGGAGGAGTCTGTTCTGCTGATGTCTTTATATGAGACTGCTATGATAACACCACCTCTCCATTCCACCTCCCAGTAACAGCGCCCAGACAGAGCCTCTCTACACAGCACCTGGGAGCAGCGGGTGAATCTGTCTGGATGGTCAGGATATGACTGGATCTGATCTGAACATGTCACCTTCCTGTTCTCCCCAGACAGAGAGAGGTGTCTGTATGCTGTGTTTGGGTCCAGAGTGAGCGGACAGGAATCTGGGAACAGAGCAGAGACCAGATCAGAGTTAATAACATGACCGTTCATCTGTCCCCCTTAAAGCTGGTATTGTTGATTTATCATTCAACAGAGAGAGGTGGAGACTTCACACACTCACAATGTAAGAAATGTGCTCTGGTCCTGGGCTCTGGAGGAGACAACACACCCACTAAAGAGACTTCACACACACACACACACACACACACACACACACACACACACACACACACACACACACACACACACACATCAATTTTAAAGCCAAGTAGACAGTATACAGAGATGTGTTCAATGTGTTTCATTGTGAACCCCAAATCTTTCTTCTGGTCACATTGTTTCTTATTGGACGAGACAGGATCACTTGTTGCTCTCCGTACTTTAGTGATATTTTTACAGAATAATTTTCTCAAAACTCCTCCAACACACCTGTGAAGGAGATGCTGGACCACTCTCCCTTGATCACGTCCTCTAGTTTCTCTCTCAGCTCAGAGACAGCCTTAGTCACATCACTGAAGAACTGAAGAGAAGGGACAGAGACGCTGGGGAGGTCTGAAGATACACTGGGACTGGAAACAGACTGGTAACTCTGGAGAGAGAGAGAGAGAGAGAGAGAGAGAGAGAGAGAAAGAGAGAGAGAAAGAGAGAGAGAAAGAGAGAGATAGGAAATAAACAGAAACACATACCAAGTGTACAGAATATTCTGCCTAATCAATAGACCAAACCAGTTGATGTTCACATGTCAGGTACCAGGAGAGTCCAGCTACTGTACCTGGAGGAAGTGGATGTGGTCTTCTGTGTGTGAGAGCTGCTCCAGCTCCGCGTCTCTCCTCCTCAGCTCAGCTATCTCCTTCTCCAGTCTCTCCACCAGTCCTTCAGCCTGACTCACTGCTGCCCTCTGCTGGGCTCTGATCAGCTCCTTCACCTCAGAGCGCCTTCTCTCAATGGAGCAGATCAGCTCAGTGAAGATCCTCTCACTGTCCTGCTCTGCTGCCTGGCCAGAGCGCTGGACAAAGAAAGAAAGAAAGAAAGAAAGAAAGAAGAAAGAAAGAAAGAAAGAAAGAAAGAAAGAAAGAAAGAAAGTTCAAGTGAAACCAATAATCCTGAATGTGACAGTTATAACTGTCCTACAGGTATCTCCTAGCCTCATAACACCATCCTGATCTGTGGAGGAAAACTGAAAGAGAGCTGGTGAGTTCAGGATGGTCTCACGAGGCCTGGTATCTCCCTCCACCATAGCTAGAGTAGCTGACATCCTGATGCTGACCTGGAGAGACTCCACAGCCTGCTGGACCTCCTTCAGCTCCTTCTCTCTCTCCTGGACTCTCTGCTGGACTTCCTGCTGACTCAGACCCAGCTTGCTCTGGAGATAAACACACAAATTACAACAAAACATTAAAAGTTACAGTAGGACTCTGGAGTACTTGAGCTCTGTCATAAGAAATGACAGTATCACCAACATTGATACAGCTGGTAAACATGAGTTGTAGGGATGATCTTTTTTTTCTTTCTTATATACACCATGATTCGCTCTTGGACGATGCATTGCTCGATGCAGAAAAACGTATGTTACATAACAGTGTTCGTGTTTACGTTTGAGTTCTGGTGAAGATGGCACGCGCTGCTCTAAAAGCAAATAGTATGGAAGCACTTTGGCTTCTATCTTCTAAAACAAGCCTGGACAAGAGCCACTCAGAAGGCAAGTTGTGTCGAGTTAAAAAGTAAATACTTTGGGAACACAACAAAAATGAGACACCAATAAAAAAAATGTTGAAGCATCAACGTTTTACAATAGATAAATCGTTTTACAATTTGATGTCACTTTGATGAGTCAGCAGCATTACACTCCTCCTGCAAGTCCTGATATGAGTCAGCACTTGGTGACATTTTATAGTTCTTCACTGTATGTAGGCCAGATACGAGTTCAGACTGGACTTACTTATAAAAGACAACGATACACTAACGATCGTTCAGAGTTAGCTTGTCTTTCTCAGTCAAATGGTGATTCAATTCAATATACTTTTATCATATTTTATCCACAATCTATTCTTTAAAAATGAATGAAGAACCACCATCTTTCTGTACAGTATCTCTTGATGTTGTTCATTCCACATTCCAAATGAACCACCTATTCTGGTCTTACCTGTTTCTCTGCCCTCTCGGCTGTGGCTGGCACCGTATCATGGCCTTTATGTGCATCCATGGTACACAGATAACAGATACACTGCTGGTCTGTCCGACAGAAGACCTCCAGCAGCTTGTCATGACGCGTGCAGATCCTCTCCTCCAGTCCACACGTGGCTTTGACCAGCTTGTGCTTCTTCATTCTAGGAACCTGGTAGTGGGGCTGGAGGTGAGTCTCACAGTAGGACAACAGACACACCAGACAGGACATGAGGGCGCTCTGCTTCCTGGTCCCGGTGCAGAGGTCACAGGTCACCAGCTCTGACCCAGCTGGGCTGGTCAGCTCAGAGGGGGCGGCCTGGGCTCCTCCTGTCTCCTTCAGCTTCTCCACCACCTCAGCCAGCATGGTGTTCCTCCTCAGAGCAGGCCTGGGAGTGAAGATCTCTCTGCACTGTGGGCAGCTGTAGACTCTCTTCTGCTCATCCTGGTTAAAGCAGTCCTCGATACAGCTGCTACAGTAGCTGTGACCACAGGGGAGGGTGACTGGATCCTTTAAGAGGTCCAGACAGATAGAACAGGAAAACTGATCCTGGTCAATCAGAACTCCCTGCTGGGCCATGCTGGTGTGTTTGGAACACGACATGGTTACTCAGTCTTTCTCACACACGCAGAGCTAGAGAGAGATTAAGCTACTTTCGTTTCCTCAGAAGAGAGAGAGAATAGTGGGAGGAGCAAGGCATTTCCTGGTTCTGCCAGAGTGCTTTGAGAGAAAGAGAGATTGTGTTTTCTTGTTGTAATTCTTAGAGGTTATGACAACCATGTACAGCTTTTAATTTATGTCACATCATGTCACCATATCTCACAAAACATCTCTCAGTAGAATCTCTCACATATTTTATTTACTGAGAAGCTTATTGTCACGTCATGCTGTTAGACTGCTGTTCATTGTCCTGTAGAGCCCCCTGCTGGACAGATAGAGCACTGTATTATCTGTCATCTAGATTCTCAGTCAGAGGCTCAAGAGAAGTTGCCATGTTCTACAGACAGGCAAATGAATAAAGTTCATGACTCTAATTTTATTGGAGAATTACAGTGCATCCGGAAAGTATTCACACTTCACTTTTTCCACATTTTGTTATGTTACAGCCTTATTCCAAAATTGATTAAATTCATTTTTCCCTCATCAATCTACATATATACAGCACAATACCCCATAATGACAGTGAAAAAACTTTTTTTTAGGATTTTTTGTAAACATAATGAACAAGTGCAAAGTTCCCATGGGCACATAAACTGCAACTGTATGATTTTGTTTGACATTTGTCGCCTCATGTATCGGTGCCCTAATATCACTGCACATGATGACATGCTTAAGGGCAATATTGAGAGAGTACATTTGCCATACAGTGTTTTTCATACAAACTCATGGTTTGGTTTTCATCCATTGTGGCTCGCAGATTAGGCTACACGTTTTTTGTGTGTATGTCTGTTGCTGTCAAACATGTTCCTACGGAAGAGCATTAGGGCCAACAGCAGAGGTTGTTTTTTTTAAGATTCTGAGTTTAAAGTCAGAAATTCTGACTTTTTTCTCAGAAATTATTTCTGACTTTTTTTTCTCAGAAATTCGGACTTTAATCTCAGAAATTCGGACTTTAATCTCTGAAGTTATCTCTGACTTTTTTCTCAGAAATTCTGACTTTAAACTCAGAAGCTTAAAAAAATATAAACTCAGTTGTTGGCCCCAATGCTCTTCCGTATGTTCCTGACCCCTATAGCCGACCCTAAATAAATTGGATTTGCATCCTTGTTGTTAGTGGTCATCCCAGAGACTACAGTATGATTGGCTGCTGGGTTAGAGCTTCTATTGGTTTAACTCCTGCCAGTCATCATCCTTGACAATTCCCTCCCCAGCGCAAATGACGCACCGGAGACTAGAGCCTCCGCTAAAGCGGATTTAACAGCCGAAAGCCAGGAGCATACCGTCAGCGTAATTGAATAGTGAGCTATTTAGTGTACATTTCTACCGAGGCATATCTGAATATTCTTATAGAATTGTGTAACGTAGTGTTACAAGACGCCTTACGAGCATGGGTCTGATAGAACTGTTTACTAAACTCAAAGACCGCGCAGAACAATTCTTGAATGAGAAAAATATAGTGACAGACTGCATTGGGACACTGGAGGAGAAAACAGGGATTAAAAAAAAGATAATTGCCTTTGGTATGTATTTACCTTTTTATACAGATTAAAGTCCGTCATTTTGGCGTGCGAATTTATAGTTTATTGCAATGGGGTCCACTTAGTAAATCTATATTGAAGTCATGGACATTTGTCTTTGGTTATCCCTCACGAACAGTCAAAAAGTAGTCTGTTTTATACCATGGTGTTGCTTTTGTGTCGTTGTTTATAATATGTTGGTTAATGTGTGGGTATGAGATATTCATCCATTCAATAATAATAATAATTATTATTATCATAATTATAATAAATTTTATTTATATAGCACACTTTAAAATGCAGGAAAAATCGCAAGGTGCTTCACAGAGTGCAGTAAAAAAATAAATAAATAAATAAATAAATAACATAAAGGGTAATAACTGGCTAAAATAATTTAACATAACATAACTAGAATATACATAACATACAGATTAAAAACAGTAGAATTGACAATCAAGTAAATCAGTTAAAACATTTACACTCATAAAGCCTGGATACAATCGGATTAATCATGGATTTTAATATGTTCACAGACACCAGGCTTTGAAGTTTGAGCTCCAACTGCAGTTTAAACCATGAAGTTGGAGCAGAGAACCTAAAAGCCTTCCTTCCCAACTCCCTTCTGACACTGGGAACAGCAAAGTGAAGAAAGTCCTGAGAACGGAGGTTGTAGGATCCATTCTTCAGGACAAAAAGAGATGACAGATAAGACAGAGTCAATCCAAGAATAATTATTGACAATCAAATTAGTCTCATAAATGTATTTTAGCTTTCTCACAAAAGTGTCTGAGGCGCAATTCAGATCATCATATATATTGGTTTATTAACAACAACAAAAGAGTCAGTGCCACGGCCACATAGTCACACCTGTGGGCTACTTCCTGCCCCCCAGCAACGGACACACATGCTGGTCCACACAGGAGGAGAGACACAGCACACACACCACTTATTAACTAGCCATCTACCTCGGTGGAGCACCACCTTCCTCCCCCTGGAAGGCAGCTGCACCCTGTAGATCACCTCCCCCAACCTCCCCAGCACTCGGCAGGGCCCCGCCCCGCTGGCTCTAAAGCTCGGGGGAACCAGCCCTTCTTCCTCTGGGGGCTGTGGACCCAGACCATCTCTCCAGGCAGAAAGCGCACTCCCCGGGCCCTCGCGTTGTAGTTGTGCTTGGCCCCGGCTGCCTCGCCCCAGCACCCTGCTGCTGCTCCCGGGCAAAAACGCGAGGCCAGCACCGCACTGTCCCCGTGCTTACGTACAGTGTCTCCTTTTGTCTCAATCGCTAGTTAGTTAGAGACAAGTAATCATTTACCACTGGTCAAATAAACTCATCATTTCCCTATCACGACAGAGCATGAGTTGGATGGCTGTAATCTGGAGACCCTGTGCTTCATCCCTAACTGTCTTGCTTGTGTTCTCAACAGGAGCTGTGTCTCTGACAGGACTTTATTTGGTGTATGGATATGGAGCTGCCCTTCTATGCAACATGATAGGTTTTGTGTATCCTGCATATTACTCGTAAGTACTAAAGACAGAGGAAAGAAAGAAAGGATGAGGGATGGATGATTTTTCAAAAGCATTAATTACTGACCGCGCTCTTACAGCCATCCCCCAACCAGGCAACATATAAACACATCATTCATCTCTCGCTTATGTTTGGCTCTTTTCACTCCCATCTGTTATGTTTGGGTCAATTTAACTCAATAGGCTGGCAATATTATTCAGATCTTGTGACAGGCAGTATTACAGTAGGCTAGTTGATATAGTTAAAAATAAAAAAGTTGTAGGCCTATATGAATTATGAAAATATTCCTGAAAACTGACTTCACACTCACAATCTCAACCTTACCAACAATGGTTCCAATCACAAAATCTGAAGTTTGAATGTTCATTTATGATTAATTTGATATTATTTATATGAATTGTTATGTATATATATGACCTGGAACAACTCAGAAGGGAACAGAAGGCAGAGGGACAGCTGCTGGCCAGCTCTTGTAAACAAGTCAACAAGCTCAGGATCAAATGATTTGTCTACATTTGTATGTGATGGTAGCAGGGAGCTGAAATGGCAACCCTGCAGTTATTATTACTGTGTCTCTCTCTCTCTCTGTCTCTCTCTCTCTCTCTCTCTCTCTCTCTCTCTCTCTGTCTCTCTCTCTCTCTCTCTCTCTCTCTCTCTCTCTGTCTCTCTCTCTCTCTCTCTCTCTGTCTCTCTCTCTGTCTCTCTCTCTCTCTCTCTCTCTCTCTCTGTCTCTCTCTCTCTCTCTCTCTCTCTCTCTCTCTCTGTCTCTCTCTCTCTCTCTCTCTCTCTCTGTCTCTCTCTCTCTCTCTCTCTCTCTGTCTCTCTCTCTGTCTCTCTCTCTCTCTCTCTCTCTCTCTCTCTCTCTGTAGAATCAAAGCTATTGAAAGTGAAAATAAAGAGGATGACACAAAATGGCTGACGTACTGGGTGGTGTATGGGATCTTCAGTGTAGGTGAATTCTTCTCGGACATCTTCCTCTACTGGTTTCCATTCTACTATGCCTTCAAGGTAAGCTGTGTTTAGCTGACACGCCAGATTGCTTCGCATAACCATCTGGGAACTATCTGTTGGAAAGTGTTTGGAAAAGGGCAGGCGCTTTCAAAAATCGGATGTGATTGGATGAACCATCTGTCTATAACCGTTTATCACATGCTAACTTCAACCGCTCCTCCAACTAAACCCGCCCAGCATAGCTGTTTGTATTTCCTCATAGAACGCTGATCGGCGAGATCATTTTCTGATCTGCCACAAATGGATCTCTATGGAGAGCATCCATACTGATTTGTGAGAGAAAAGGAATCGGAGCTGACGAGATCAGGATGGTCTAATGAGGCTAGCTTTCATGTCAGGAAAGGAAAATATCAGGTAGATAGATGTATTCAGCAGCTGCTGGTCTTCTGGCACTGGATAACAGTAAGCTGAACATACTGATACAAAACCTACATTGCTGCTTGTTATCTTCCCTGAGAAAGGTTACAGTAATAAGATCATATGTATCTTCTCAGAGTATTCAGGTGAATTAAGCACAGGTCCAGTGCTCTGGACTCATTGTCATTTTATCTTTGTTGACAAGCATGCATGTCTGCTTGTATGATGGCTTAAAGGAACGATTCACTCATATAAATTGTATACTGCTATGGATACTCTCACATGTATTGTAATAAAATACACCCACTAAATCACTTCACCTGGTAGCTTAAAGGGGAACGCTTTAAGAATAGGAAGTTTAGCTCAAATGTCGCTTTGTCCTCGATGAAACCGATCCGTACACACTAACATTTAACCGATCCATACACACCAACATTTAACCGATCCATACACACCAACATTTAACCGATCCGTGCAGTAGTAAGCTAGCTCCTTTTTCCTCTGTGCGCGCACCCCCTTTATAATGGAGGTCTATGGGCCTCTGCTTGAGCCCCATGCTCGGTTTCTGCTCGGTTTCATTGAGGACAAAGCGACATTTGAGCTAAACTTGCTATGAAAGCGGCGTTCCCCTTTAAGTTACCCAGGAAACGAGCAATATGGGGATCCTTTTCTGTATGTCAGACTTCAGAGTCCAAATGAGGTCGTCCGCTTTCATGCTTGGTGAAACACAAGCATCGTTTTCATCTAGCAGTGGAATTGTTGCTAAAATAAACTGCCCACGACCCTGAAACATTAAATGAAACATGAAAAAATAAGTTATTGGCAATAACTTAGACACACTTGATACCAACGTTAACCCTGGGAATTGATAGAACATCGCTCAGAGACGGACGGAAAAATGATATAGAACATTCAAATTGGGTGAACCTGTCCTTTTAGTACCATTTGTGATCATCTTGTCTCTCCCTCATTTTGTCCAGTGCCTGTTCCTGTTGTGGTGCATGGCCCCCGTCGCCTGGAACGGCTCTCAGATCCTGTATACCCGGGTGGTACGGCCCATCTTCCTGCGCCACGAGGACACCATTGACAACATGGTCACCGACCTGAGTGGGAAGGCCATGAACGCTGCAGAATCCGTCACCAGAGAAGGTACCACAAGTCGTGTTGTTTGTTGTTCGGAGTTTGTTGTATTGTTTTTGTTCTGTATGTTTTCTTTGCAGTGTGAATTTGGTTAAAACCTTTTAGCTTTAGATCTGTAAAGGGTGCTTGTTTTAATTGTTTTTTCAGCACAGAATTTTATATACAGGTTGACTTTCTGCAGTATGTACAATTTTCATAAGCTTTTAAACATTTATATATTGCTACTGTATGATAAACCGAGAGGGATTGTGATTGAGCTTCTCTGTGAAAACTGCACCTTTGTTGACAACTGTTTGGCTTTACTACAGCATTAATAATAACATGATAATATAATAACAATTATAATTTGGGCACTAAAACAAAAAGAAGCTTGGAATCGTGGAACAAATTCCCCTTCTTTTGCCACTTCAATCTCTTGTGCCCCTCCACTCTATCTCTCTGGCTCTCCCCTCTTCCTGTCTCTGTCCCTGTCTCTATCCCTCTGGCTCTCCCCTCTTCCTGTCTCTGTCCCTGTCTCTGTCCCTGTCTCTGTCCCTGTCTCTGTCCTTAAGGCTCTCCCCTCTTCCTGTCTCTGTCCCTGTCTCTGTCCCTGTCTCTATCCCTCTGGCTCTCCCCTCTTCCTGTCTCTGTCCCTGTCTCTGTCCCTATGGCTCTCCCCTCTTCCTGTCTCTGTCCCTATGGCTCTCCCCTCTTCCTGTCTCTGTCCCTAAGGCTCTCCCCTCTTCCTGTCTCTGTCCCTCTGGCTCTCCCCTCTTCCTGTCTCTGTCCCTCTGGCTCTCCCCTCTTCCTGTCTCTGTCCCTGTCTCTGTCCCTACCTCTGTTCCGTTTCTATCAAGATAAACAAGGGCCATTGCAAGATTCATCTCCCCAGACCCCGGACCCCCCCCACACACACACACACACACACATACACACTCCATGTTCTCCCTACACCTATGCCACAGGCACCGCTGACAGAATGGGCAGCGTTTTCTCATGTGTGTTTGTATGTAACTCATCTCTCTTTCTCTTTTCATCTCTCTTTCACTTTTCTGGCTGAAGTTCTTCAAACACTGGTGAAAAACAAGACTCTCCTTTCTGCACAGACACAAACGGCCAAAGGCCTACCCAGCTCAGCGATACCTGTATGTAAAACCAATCCCACTCTTTCCTTTACCATCCCTGCCTGCCCCCCATTCTAGCACTAGACTAGTCTGAATAACCTGCACTTCATTGCATTTGTCTTCAGTCTGTGGGAGCAGGAGAGTCTGGCACACCAAAACAAAAAAGGCTAGTTGTGTACTAGTAATAGGCCTATTTAAACTCTAATTAAATTTTAACCCTTTCACACATAGAGGTCACTACCATGGACAGCTATTCAAAAGCTGTTTTCTTGTATATGCATGTGTTTTGAAGGCATACTGTAGTTGCATATCAGCCACTAGAGTGGATGCTGGAGCATTGTCCCATACACTGCCACCCAGTGGCAAGCCATTGTAAGAGCAACAAAAAATAATAAAAACCAAGATGCTAAGCCAAGTTGCTCATCAATATCTTGACAATTATTCTATAGTAAGAGACCCTTGCAGGTAAAAAAAAATAATAAGTTGACATCAAGCAACAACTAAGGAGTTGTGCAATTGCTAAATTTTCGGAGTATTTTCCAAGTAGTGTATGCATCTTTATACAGTATATAATTTTATTCATTTGTTTGTTAAATACATATTAATTCAGTTGAAAACAAATACACACGCTGTCCATCTAAGTGGACAAAAATGTGTTAAAAATATTCAAAACTTGTTTTTCAGGCCTATAGAGCCCTAAAAACACTTAGTAAAAATCCTGAGGTTGTCATATTTAATGTATGAAAGGGTTCATTTCTTACATGAAACAAAACAAAGGTCAACACAATAACATAATTGTGTGCCATGCTGTACTACCCCTGGGCCATGCTGTACTACCCCTGGGCCATGCTGTACTACCCCTGGGCCATGCTGTACTACCCCTGGGCCATGCTGTACTACCCCTGGGACATGCTGTACTACCCCTGGGCCCTGAAGAATCTTAACAACAGGGTGGACACCAGTGAAGTGGTTGTTTTCCAGTTAATTGTGCTTTTGGGTGCCTGACTGTTTAAGTGGAACCTCTACAACCGCGTGTAATGGTCTCTCACAACAAGTGAACATTTTCAGCTGGCTGTGTCAATGGGTACAGGCCATCTTTCATACTTTCATACTCCATAGCAAAATACATGTTAGACACAGGCCATCTGTAGATATATATCAGGCTTTTTGAATGTTTCAGGTCAGCAATAAAACGTTTACAGTAAAGAAGCTCTCAATTGTGGTTTGTAAAAGGTTTGAGAGCCCAGCTGATGGGGTGAGGGTTAGGGTTAGGGTTAGGGTTAGGGTTAGGGTTAGGGTGAGGGTGATGATGGGGTGGTCTGAATCCAGGGGCATCTCCCCACTCACATTGGTTAACAGCAGATCATATACTGATACAAGTCTGCAAATCCCACTGAAGTGGCTGCAAAGCCCAGTGGGACTAAGAGCTTCTGCTGGAGTAGGCATTATTACTCCTTTGAATGATCTACACTACATTAGTGATGGATTAGAACTGCATTGTTGCTTAACATTAGTATCCCAACTCTTAGTATTTCCCTTTCATTTTATCTGCTACTGTACCATGAAGCAACATTTCCTTTGACAATACATCCTCACTGCCTGGTATCTTTTTCTTGTCTCCATAGAATGAGCCCAGTGTAGACTAATGGTAAGTGTTTACGTGACATTGTACAGTACTGTGTGTGTACAGTGTGTATCGTATGTTGTATGTGTGTGTAATTTCAACGTCTGCTTGTTCTTGTTGATTTTTGTACGCTGTGTTGTTTTTAACCTGTCGCCCTCTGGGATTATAATAATAAACTGGACTGAACAATGTCACTCCTACTCATCAATGGTCATCTTCTAGATTTGTGTGGCCAGGGGACTGACCTGTTAGCATAGAGACACTGTATAGAGGATGTGTAAGTAACAGGTGTCCTTGTGTAATTAGATGTGTGTTGATTGAGTGACATTGATCAAATAACTAAGCTGGATTTTGACAACTCTTTTTTTTTTTAAACAGGCAAACAGGTAAATGTGTCTATTAATAAGAAGTGACAGTGACGTTAAAGAAGACCGAATAACAAAACAGCCGGAATGCCACCAGAAGAACCCGTGTCTCCTACTGATTACAGCTGAACCAACAATACTAGTTCCCATATGCGTCCAAAGGGAAATGGTATACTCTAGTATTGTGGACATTAGTTTTGTGCTCAAACAATTTAAGCCACCCTAAATAGAGATGTTCAGTATATTAGTAGAGTATGCACTCTCTCAGTAGAACATTTGTAATAAAGAAAAAAAAGAAAAAAAGAAAAATTAAAAAAGAAAAAAAAGAAGAAAAGAAAAAAAGAATCAATGTTCAATTGAATAAATAGGCTTAAGACATGGTGACTACTTATTTCTTATGAAGAAGACCGTGACTGAATATTTTTCCACTGAGGTATCATGCCTGTTCTACCATAACATGATGGTACAGTTAACATTAACAGATTAACAGATGACAAGAAAATCCAGCATCAGTAGAAATGCTGCACATAACGGAGTGTGCTGTACCCACAGATTAAAACAATAGCCCTATTTGTTGGGCTTTGATATGGTTGACTCACATTCTTCTCGTTTTCACACAATGTATTGTGTTTAATTGAATGTATTCACCTTGAAGTTTGTGCTTTAAAAAAAAAAAAGTTCTTTATCAGTTTAATTCGTTTTATCAAATTATCAGTTTGATCAATTTTAATGTGTAAATGGGTTATGTTTTTATATTTATTTAATTAATTTTAATGTGTTTTTTTTTGTCTTTGTAGTTATTTTATTTATGCATGATGTTTTGTTTCCAGGGCACCATTGCAAATGAGACCGTGATGTCAATGGGCTCCCCTGGTCAAATACAGTTTAAATAAATAAATAACATTTAGACAGACTTGAAGCACTTGACTTTCATGTTGCCTTTCTTGTGATTGCAGCTTTTAGTAAACAATTGTTTAATTGAAAAGCCTTAATAGCCATATATCAATGTGAATACAACTGAGAACAACTTAACATGACAATGAAATGCTCAATAAACAGAGGAGAAGGCAGAACATCTGTTATCAATGACAACCACAAACAAAACATCTGTTATCAATGACATCCACAAACAAAACATCTGTTATCAATGACATCACAAACCAAATATTGCATCAGTGGCTGAAAAAATACATGGGAAGCCCAGCAGAGGGTGCTATGCCAATTTTGATAACCTGTAAACACAATCTAGAGCCCTGATAAATTCTATGGATAAAGGATATAATATAAAGACTGCATTCACCAAATATTCCAGGTCTCCATTTTCCTTTATGGTTAAACGTTGAATACTGTAACTTGCTAGCTGAAGAAATCTGTGCCGGTTCGGTTGCAATTTGTGACATTTTGATCATGATTTACTCTTCAACCACACAATCATTTGTGCTTGTTACACGTGGCAATACAGAGGGACGCTGTTCAGCCCTGAGTAGGAGGGGGTCAAAAACATGCAGTCAAAGGTTTCGGTCACATGTTGACCAAGCACATTATTTTTGTCACCTGTTCTTACAAGTGTCATCATAATCATTTAATCCCAATCTAATATTAACAAAAAGGAAGCTTTGCCTGATAGATCTGATAATCTACAGTATTTAAAAGTCAAGGCGAGTTCCAATTCATACATTATAGCCTTCAACATATAAAATGAAGAGCATTAATCGGGACATATAAGGCTAGTCTGGGGCCAGGCAAATTTTGATAATGATGATGATGATAACTAAATTGGTGACTGATTTTGTTTAGCCGGTGTTCTGGCCTGTTCGGCCCGGCTCCTCAGGATGACCTACCAACCATTATACATATATTATGTTCAACTCACTGATAGCGCATCCTGTCAGATGGGAAATGTCTATCAGAATGTCCTACGACCCTTTTTATTGTGCTTAATTCATGGGTAGCACATCCTCACAGGTAGCAAATGCTGATAGACATTTTCTACCCATGAATTGAACATAATGTGAGTTGTTAATGTGTGCGAATAAGCCTAGCCTGTTGGTTCATTTTAAACCAGTATTATTTTTGTTGAATAGGATGGGCTCATACATATTATTTTAATAATTCATTTGATAGGCTATATTTAACACAAAAAAAACAATTTATATTTTTTAAAACACTTTCACAAGGACCCCCTGTAATTATGCTAGGGACCACAGGGGGTCCATGGACCCCTGGTAGAGAAACACTGTTGTAGGCCACGAAGCCAAGAAAAACACTACTGTGCATGTGCAGTGGCCTACACTGCAGGAAGTAAAAATCTCATGTTAATTTTCGCTTCATGTGCTGTGTGAGCAACTTTCATTGGAATGAATGCGTGGCAACCTTTCAATGCACCATCCAGTTCAATTTAATACATCCATGGGTGAAGTTGAATAGGGGCTAGTAACGCTACGCTACATAATTCAATGTTGGAAGAAAAAAAATACTTTAGAGTTCCACGTCATCAGTGTTTGTCGTCAAGAGTGCGTCCCCATAGTCTTTCCTCCACTCCTCCCCTCTCATCCTTCCGGGTAGGCTAGTCGAGTGGTAGCGAAAGAGCGAAGGGAGGGAGAAAACGTTTTGGGACGCATCCGTTGTTTCGTCAAGTGCGTCCACTTTACTGGGCTGCGTGCAGCAGTAGCCTAATTCCGGAAAGCCTACAATGTGACTCTACGACGTCGCTTCTGTCTTTTTATGCTACCTAGTCGAAATACCCTCGAATTAGTTTATCCCGCGGCGTGCAATTGTTTATTACTTCCGATGCAGCAGACATTTCTATCTAACTAGTTCCAGAATGAATATGGGTTCTAAAGGCAAAAAGCGTGTGGTTCTTCCAAGTCGACCAGATCCGCCGACTGTGGAGCAAATTCTGGATGACATCAACAGAGCCGTTCCACAAGACCCCGTGTTTACCGTCCTGGAGGACAACAACCAAGGTGAGAGAGAGAGAGAGAGAGAGAGAGAGAGAGAAGAGAAAGAGAGAGAGAGAGAGAGAGAGGCCAAGGTATGCTGCGCGCTATCATGGAACAGAGAGAGAGAGAGGGAGAGAGAGAGAGAGAGAGAGAGAGAGAGAGAGGTAACGTGAATGCATTGGATCGATCGTCCAGAGAAATGGCGTAACGTGGGTTACTCTCAAAGGAAGGTTTGTGGTTCAATGTCAGGCAGAAGACTGCAACACGCTCTCTTAGAAACCAGGTCAGGACTTCCAGCCTCGTCTCTCATAGCCAGACCTATCTCCACACTTCGTTTACGCTGTGCCAGCGCCGGAGACAGGTCTGGCTGGACCAATACATCCATGGGCTGGACATATTCGTCTTATTCACCTCAGCTGCCATATACGGTCAGAAAATCAAAATCGTCAAAATAACAGGCTGAATACACTATCGGGGTTACAAACTCATCATTACCAGACTCTGTTTTTCACTGCCGTTGTTTTCGCGTTTGGAAATACATGGGAGTGAATGCAGCTGACGGCTAACTATGGCTCATTCACCTCCATGTATTGGTCCTGCCTGTCTAGTATGTTGCTGTGGAGCAATAAAGCATCCCTTCTTTGGAATTTGTGAGTACTGGTCCCTCTACCACTTTTGACTCATGGCCATGGAGCACATAGAGCTAACAGATAGACAGCTACATCCACAATAGGATATAGGAGAGCACAGAACAGGCCCACTGGGTGGTTTGGCTGGGGAGGATGAGAGGAGGGAGAGGAGGAGGGGGGTGGGAAGGGGATGAGGAAGAACAGTGAAATTAATGAACAATGTGATGGCAACAAATATGTCTTGGTTCAGGTAAATGTACTTAGCCTATCTAAACAAAAAAAAAGGAGCAACAGCAGTATGTTCATCATCACATAAAAATAACTGATTTATTTGAGCTGTTCTTAATAAAAAAAAATGCTTAGTTCGTTGAAGTTGCCAGAGGAGGTGTAGGCCAAAGCAACTTCACCCACTCCAGATTGTGGCTTCAAGGGCCTGAGATGTTTCTTAAAAAAGGTCATTACCCAAAGTGGATAAATGATATCCATCAGGCTCAGATAAATCTGAGTTGTCATGTTTTATTTGAGGATGCCCATCACTGTTGCCACCCATTTCCCTAATAAATGTGACCATCACATTGTTCACGAATTTCCGAGCTTGTTCGCTCAGTATCAAGTGCGACCAAATGGAGGGTAAACAATGGTGATGAGAGTATTGAACTTTTTGGGAGTGAATATTCTTGAATTAATTGAATCTATAAAAATCTTATTAAATGCAATTTAATTTGTTCCTTAGATGCCAGTCGAGGGTCAAGAGACAACGAAGTTGAGACCAAGTACCTTCAGAGTCGGAGATACCTGGAGCTGAATGAGCAACTTCAGGAGGTGCGGGTTTGCCTGGTGAGGCAGAGGGAGGAACTGAGGACGGCAGGAGAGCAGTTGGAACGCAGTGTTGCGGAGGTGAAAGGCAGAGCGCTGATTACAGGCCTCTCTCATGGGACAGCACACCTCGGAATACAGGAATAACAACCTTAGCTCAGCTCGGACAGAAACTCTGCCTACTAAATCAATCAATCTTGAGGAGGAATGTAATTCAGATGAAAATAAGAGCTCAAAAGACTATGCTCTTGTCTGTCATTGTGCCGCCACCCTAATTCTTTTGTCATTGAAATTGATTTGGCATGCTATCACATAATATGATTAGAAATGACTAATTAACAGATTTTGCACACCCTCACACATGGTGAATAAGTTCAATTAAAATCAATCTGTAATGTATTATGAATAAAATGTTGGATGATTGTTAACTGAATAGTCTACACCTTGACCTATGCCTTTTCTTAAATCTATTACATGTACCATCTTAAATCTATTACATGTACCATTACTACAAGGCAATGTGAAATGTAGACTAAAGGTATACAAAACAAGTTAATGAAACACCATTTACCTTTTATTTAATGAGAACATTTATGACTTTAATTCCTTGGCCTATATGACATGATATCACACCAAATGCCTTTATAACCATATTCATGGCATTAGATATCTGGTCATGCATATATTTTAAGTTGCAAGTCATAACCTATGCAACAACAATGTAATTTTACTTCACATTGTGAGGTGACCTAACTATGAGATATAACCAACTAATTTGTCAAGGGAAAGTCAATGCTAGCAAAGTCATTGACCAAATGGTGGACTTCCTCCTTGGTAGCCTGGTAAACAATACTGACCTCATGTCTTAATTTCACAAAATATTATTTTGTCATTCTGACCTCTCTCTGGTTGAAACCCTAGGGGCATTGCCAATGTATAATTACAGATGACTCAACCTCCAATCAAAACAATACGTACATTTACGTAAGCTAAGCACCCAAATGTCTGCTAGCAGTGGCTTTGAATTACGTAGGCCCCCGTACTTAGAGAATGCTGATTTGTTTGATCAAAAAAGAGGCCTAATGCTTGTGAATAGATGTTAGGCTACACTAATCCATGAAGTCGCTGAATGTGAGCACATGAGATCAGGCTGGTTTACCAGGTACCGTCTTTGGACCCTGCAGTGGGAATTGTAACATTTAGATTTTCATTCACATTCTGTCTTCATCTGTGTTACAATATCCCTGTTTACTACTCTCACTTTGTCATAAGGGCTGTTATTGGCAATACTTAAGGTATTTTTGAAGGGACTTCATTCTGAAGATTGGGGCATGGTTCATCAGAGCATTTACTTAAAACATGCTTTGGAAACATAACTTGACATTATTACATTTAAAGTTAAACTGCCCCTAAACGTTATGGAGATATACTGCCAGAATACTCCGTTTCTGTTATTTTTAGTATTCTTCACACCACCATGTTGTCTTAAACCTCACACATGGACAAACATGTTACAACTACAGAGAATATTCATTTTCATTTCTAAGGTCTGCATGTTTCAGTTCTCTGATCTAACACTAACATCAACACAGTTAAGCAGATAGTAACACATTTCTGTTAAGATTTCATTTCTGTATGAGCACGCATCCTGAAAGACCAATAGCTCTTTCTCTCTTATCCAATAGCCACTGAATCATCTTTTTTCTGCCCTTAAATACTTAAAGCATACCTGATTCTAGTTGCAAACACACAAATATAATGTCAATGCATTCAATAGGCAGAGGCATTTACAGCTAATACATTGTCAGTTTGTTTCACCCGTTCTACAATAGTATTATACTCATTAATCCAGATTGCTAATGGTACTACTAATACGTGTTTGTTAGTTGGCTGTTTTAATATAGAATACCATAGAGGACAGTGTTACTCTTGTCCAGCATCCACATTATCAGCAGCAGGTGTGTACAGGTGGTGGATATTAGCTAAGCATGCTGAAAAGAGCAACACAGTCATTTCCCTTCTGGGAAGCTTGCAGATCTATACCAGCAAGTATTTACAAGACAGAATACAGATAACACAGATGTCCAACAGTGCTGATAGGAAGTTCACTGCAATATTTTCATTACTAATGCCTGCGATGGTTAAACAGTCACGGTTAACAGTGTCTTATATCCTCAGTAGTGAGTGGTGTGGCGAAGGCAAAGCATACATGTACTTACAGAAGAAATACTTAACATTTTCAGCTTTCCATCTTTTCCTTTTTTTCTGTAATGTCAACAGTCAGCCACAGCTGTGCCTTTTCAAAGAAAAAAGCCCAGCTGGGTTTTCATTCAGGGATTTGCATATTGTTTATCCAGTTATGGTCCTTCCTCCATTACGACAAAGTATGTGCAGAAATCCAAAGATTTTACACACTACACTTCTAACAGGCAATGCTTTATACAAATACAAAAGTACAAAAGGTTGCACTTCCATTTTGTGAAAGATTACTATCCAAAACTCTTCACAAAGGGATATTGGAAGTCTCTAAGTTGAAGTCCTGTATCCATGCATCCAGCTTGCATGAATGGTACATGGAATTGGTTGAAGTGTTATTTGATAAATACATGTTTTTGATGTGATGGGGAAAAAAGGTTTAATACCCGAGGTAAAAGGATTGATACACACTACTAATCCACCTGAGTGCTAAGTTTCAATCAGGAACACAGTAGGATTTTCTCATCTCAAAAGTCTATGAGTACTGAGGACTAAGAAACTAGGCCTCGGATTTGTCACCCGACTTCTCATTGATTGTGGTTGCTCGGCTCTGTGCATTTTGTAGGCAGCACGCCATAGGGCTGGGTATGTAGTTGAATGGGGTGACCCGAACCGCCTTGCTGGGAGAGCTTTGGCGGAAATGGCCGACGCCACCTGTGTGACTCTCTACAGGGTGAGGGTTTGCAGTGGAGGCCAGGCTGTAGTTCTTTAGAGAACTGTCAGAGTCTCCGTCTTGAGGGTTACTGCCAGTGGCAATGTGGATTTTTCTATGGAGGGCAAGTCTTGCAGCCTCCTCTGAGATGACTGGAGCTGTCTCGATGGTTGGAGAGGTGCTTGAATTGGTCTTGCTGGACAAGAAATCCTCCGTTTGGACTGTGGCGTCACTTGTCTTTCGTGACTTCAGCAGAATGGTGGGCAGTTTCCCTGGCAGAGCTGGTGGTTTAGCTTGTGGCTCCTCAGGAGAAGGCAACAGAGGCAATGCAGTGGGTGGCAAAGTACTCTTCAGGATCTGAGGCACATCCTCATCCCGAATCCTCCTCCAAGTCACTTTGTCATTCAGACGAGATCCAGTTCTCTGCGGCCTTTTCTTTGTATCATCCTCACTCTTTGCTCTTCCACTTGAGTCAGAAGATGAAGAGCGGAGAGAGGAACGGCTGGTAACTCGGCTCAGTATGTTTATGCTAGGTGATGAGGAATAGCGCTTGAAAGTGTCTTTCTCTTGTTGCTGGGCTCCAGACACTCTCCCTGATCGATTTCTCTGAGGGATCCTACTGGGGCTTTCAGAGCTGGTTCTTCTGGCTGGACGTCGCTTAGTGAGGTCATGTTCACTAGAGGTGGCTCTAACAAGCGTCACAGTTTGCCTCTGATGGCCTTGTTCCTGCTTTGACCCTTGGCCATTTTCTTGCACCCTTCTTGGTCCCTGCACAGCTGATTTTAGCTCCTGGCAACGTGAGGAGCAGAGGAAGACTGCAGTGGCACCAGGACATGTTCTCCTGGGTGACGCATGCTGGGAGGTAGGCATTGAGCGTGATGAAGGGCTTTCACGTCTTCGAATAGACTTTGATTCTTTGATGAAGGTCAGTTGCCTTAAGAACCCATTGCGATCAGAATCACTACTGTTTGAGTGGACAGAGGTCATCCGGACTAAGTCAAAACGATTGCTAGGAACAATCCTTTTTCCTGGCACCTGAGTATTTTGTCTGTTAACACTTGTCGGTTGGTTAGTAACAAGTGGCGATATTGTTCTTGACTGCCTTGTGGGGTTCTGCATAAAAGGTATTCGGACTGGTGACTTTTGCGTCTTATGAGCTTGGGATTTCAGGCTCTGATTTGAACAAACAGGGGAGCGTCCTTTTCTTTCAGGAGGACTACTAGCTGGTGTTTTCGGGATGGATTTAGTCGATTGGGTGGGGGAGGTTAACTTCCTCTGTGACTGTCTTGATGGTGTAGAGCTTTGAGATGAGCCAGAGGATGAACTCTTCGGTATCCTCGGAGGTGGAGTAGAGCTCCTTTTAGGCAAAGACAACTCTATGTCTTGTGGTCGCCCTAATCTGTGTAGGCTCTTTGACCGATGTTGAGCAAGGTTTGGATTCTTTGGAGCAACTGTCTTGGTTGATGCTTTCCTAGGAGGTGGCCTCTGTGAAAGAGTTGTCTCTTTTTTAGGCGTGTATGTCACCGTCCTACCTCTAAAAACAACAGGCAAATTGGGAACTGGCTTACGTGGAGCAAAGTCTAGGGGTTTGTTTGCCTTCTTGTCTACAGAAAACTTCTTCTCTTTGGGAGTAAAACTAGATCCAGACATGAACGATAGTACAGATTCAGATTCTTCAGAGGACTGTTCTTGAGACTTTGATGCTTGTAATCTGTTCACTACAGAATTGGCTCCTTCTTGTATTGCTCTCCACTCAACACTATTGAGGTCTGAATCTATGTCAGAAGCCATCTCATCATTGTCTTGTTCAATGCTCCACCGATCTGATGCTTTTTGCATGTAGTCCCTATGTTTTTGATTCTTCTCTGCTTTCTTCTTTCGTGCAGAGAGCTTCTTCCTTTGCTTGGGCATAGCAGATGTTATGCATTTCTGGAGAAGATCATCCTCTGAATCCATACTGACCGAACTTGGTGAACTTTGTCCTTCATACTGGTCATGGATATGCATCGTTTTTGTTTGCTGGACCTGGTTAGATGTTTTATTGTGTCTGTTTTTTGCCCATACTGATTGGTGATCCTCAAAATCTGCATCACTCAATGAACTAAGAGATGAGCTGAGAGAGTAACATGGTGGCATTTCATCCTTGATTAGATTGTGCTTTAACCTATTAAAGCCTTTGTGCCTTGTTTGGGAGTTGTCAATCATACCAATATTTGTCATACTTTGGGAAAGTGTGTCTTTGCTAACCTCCCTATTCTGCCTTCTTCCTGTCCTGTTCACCATTCCCTTTTTGCCTGTTTGATCATCGTAGAAGCTGTAGATGGCTTCCTCGGTTGGTGTGAGATGACGCATAGACTGAAAAGCCACATTTCCCTGGGGTGCTCTTTGATTTTTATTGGCCTCTGTGTTTTGCTTTATGATAGGAAGTTCTAGTTTCCTTGACATGGCCTTTCCCTGCTTTTGTCTTTGCTGATTGGGTGATTGGTCACGGTTTCTCTGATTGGTTACTCGATCAGTTACCTCTTTGCTCTGCAACAGCACTTTCTGAGTGGGAATTACATGCTTAATTGATCTGTTCATTTGACTGACTGGCATGTCAGGTTGACTAGTTATTTTAGGGGCGTGGTGGAAATGTGAGAAAATCCGAAGGTCTTCAATTCTCTTTGCCTCATCATCTAACAGTTCTTGTTTAGTTATACTCCTAACCCTCCAATCTTTTAAACCCTTGTCCCTGACTGGATACTGAAGTGTTTCATCACTTAAAGATGTTGTGCTGGAGAAGTTAACAGGTGTTCCCTCTGCAGAATCAGTGAATGATGAATCGTCAAGATTGTATTCCTTTTGTGGCATTACAACCTTTCTGCACATTTGCTTGGCATTGCTAGGGAGCATCATGTACACCGGTACATGTATAGGTTTTTGAGACTGGGAGCTGAGCACATGGTTTGGCAAATTAGACATCAAAGAAGGTCTTACTTTCCTGAACTTGGAGGGCATTGCTGAATTGATGCATTCTTTGAGAATTTCTATGTCATCATCAGAATTGCCCTCACTATATCTCTCTCCATGGTCTATCATTGAGGGATGCTCCTCATCAGGGAATGCAGAATCACTCTCCTTCTTTTGGAGTAAGGGTGTCAATTTCAGTTCCACATCTTTCTGAATGTAGTGCTCATGGAGAGGTAGAGCACTCAAGCTAGACGCGCATGAAAAGTTCTCTGTGGGTTTTTCCACAGTGAAGTAGATCATAGTGTCCAAATCTGGAGGTAAGTTAAACCTTTCCTTGAAGTCTGCAATTTCCATGAACTTGCGCAAGCTACTTTCCCACTGCCCCGCTATTCCCACACCCTGTGTCTCCGGACCAGTGGATTCAACACAGCATGGTGTTTTGCTGCGGCTGGGGGGCATGGTTTGTCCTGGACTATCAGGCAAATCACTTGGGCTTATGGTTCCACTAATCATCTCACTGCATGGATCACTCAGTATGGAGCTGGCAATGGAGGGAGACTCAAAGCTACCGAGTGAGCTAACTGAACTACAACGACTCATCACCAGGGGTGTCTCATGGATGTAGTTTTCCGAAGAACTTGAGGGTGATCTGTCTTCAAGTATGGCAGGTGATACTGCCCTGAGGAATACCTTTTCACGCTTGGCAGGGCCAGGAATTTCTATTGGTTCAGACCCGTTGGTTTTTGAATCAGTCACTAGCAACTGACTATCACTTAGATCCTCCAAAGTCTCATCCTCTTCTTCTCTTTTCAACACCTCCCCATCTTCTACTTCAATTATCTCAAGGGATGAGTCACTCTCCAACTCATTTTCACTTTGACTTTGCCCTTCAAGTGCTCCATCACCGGAGGAGAGAGAGGACAGGGAACTGCAACGGGAAAAACAGATTGGCGTATTCTCCACTGAATACTTCTGCAGTGTCTCCATTGGCCCAAGTGTTGGACTTCTAGCAGAGCTCATTGGGGAAAACTTGGTAATGCTCCCACCAGTCATTACAGTTGGGACCCAGGCTTGTCTTCTCATTGCTTGGGCAGCCTGAACATTGATGGCAGTCTTTGCCACACCAAACTTGGCAACACTTTGAATCAGAGGGACATGTTGATAAGAGGGGGACAACTTAATGGAGGTCATGCTGACGTCAGAGGAAACCTTTGTTGATGCACTTGTCGGTGTGTGGGGGTTAAGCTCTTGATTCTTCTCTGTTTCTGTGCTACTTGGCTCTGGCAATTTCACTTCTCTGTTGTTCATAGAATCTCTCTCCGGGACCTCAGTTTGACCTATTTCATTAAGGACAGGAGCGCCTACGTCAAAATATTCTTGATGGGCTACTTTAAGGTCAAGCTTATTAGGGCGTCTTTGCATTGCTACTGACCTGACTGAGGGTCGGATTTGGTCCTTGCTTCCACAATAGCCATCACTGGTGCTGCCACTATTAAGACTATCAGTGGATAAACTTGTATGGGCGGTTTTGAGCCGTAAGAGGGCATGGGCTCTGCTCAAACGTTCTTTGTGAGCCAAGCTGCTGGTATCAGAAAGGCGGCAAGGGGAGCATGATTTGGCCCGGGCCTCATGCAATTCATCTGAGCCGTAGGGCCAGTCTGCAAAGGGGTCTTCTGAACTGAGGCTGAAGCTGTCCTCTGAGGATGTATGCATGGTGATGTCCTCCACAAGCTTATCAATCTTGGCCACAGTGTTGGTGATCTTTTTAGCCAACTTCTCTGCAGCAGCCGATATTTCATCAGGAGGTGCTGGCCTTTTTTCTTCTGTCTGTAGCGGCACAATATCTCTCTCTGGCTCACTGTCTTTTTTACGTGGCTGGTTCTGGAGGAAGTTGGAGTTGGTCAGAAACATGGAAAGCATTGAGAAACTCCCGGTGTCAAGGTTGCTAGAGACATTAGGTGCCTCGTCATCGTCAAAGCATCCAGAGTCAGACGCATAATCCTTTGCCAGGCTCTCGATGTGTCGCAGCGGCTTGTTGATGCTTAGGTGTTTTGGGCTTTGTTTTTCAAGGGAGTCAAAAGTCTCCGCCAGGTGTTTTGCATCAAGCTCAGCCTCCAGCGCTTTCTGCTTCCTCATATAGAGGGATGGCATGCAGGATCCAGGGGAAATGACAGCAGTATCCTTATACTTGAGGGGTCGGTTGGTGATGAGGTTCCGTAGAGCTGCGGCGCTTCCCATAGCGATCATTTTGTGCTTGGAGTGGATAAGGTTGCGCAGCATGCTGACTGCTCCCAGGTCCCACAGTAGCTCCTGGTCCTTGGGACTGCGAGCAGACAGGTTCCAAAGAGTCCCACACGCATTGCTCACTATGGTTAGGCTGTGAGAGCGCAGGTGCTGCAGAAGAGTTTGGAGGCAATTGTGGTCCCTGAGGATTTGCCTGTATAGAAAGGGAGTAAAAAGTAGTAAGTAAAACACATTGTAAAAAATAAAAACATACATTGAGTCTGAACTCAAACACTGGCAATTTTGGACTTTCACAATGGTCACAATGGTGCTCAGTTTGGTATTTCGCTTGTGTAAAGTGTTGGGAGTCAGTAGGTCGAGGTGTGTCCATCAGGCCAGTCAGTCGTTACAGGCCTAGAGCATGCGCTTTGTGGCTGAGTAATGAATATAAATTGTGTATCTTTTCCCCAAAGCCTGCCTGCATTCTCCATGTTCCGTTTACAAAGGAAAGACAAAAACATGTAAATTGTGTGGGGTATTGCCAATGTTCCCATGTTCATATAAATTGAAATGCCACCATGCTTTGATTGACATCTCTGAATTGCACTCAATCTGTGCAACCACACCTTAAGGTGGCACAACAATTCCAAATGGCCTATTGTGTCTTTGCCAATAGTATGATATACTGTAGTGCCAGCATGTGCGAGGTCTAAATCAACATTACAAATCATTCTTTCACTAATTTGACTTTAAATTCCTGGAAACACTGTACCTGTAATCTTCTCTTGTGGCTACAAGACTGGACACATTGCGCAGGATGCCACCTCCGCTCTCAATGATGGCCAGTGAGTTGGTCTGACATCTGTAGGTGAGTGTGCTGACCAGGAAGCCCAGGGCGCCATCCACTGAGCAAATGGACACCTTGTTCTCAATACTGTGTGCTGATAAATTCCACAGAGCACTCAGTAGACTCTTTAAGGTGGATTCCTGAAACACAATGGCAGTATATTGTATTATATTGAATGGACCTATAATCTAATCTAGAGGTTATGAAATGTAGAATGTTTGAATAAAATAACTGCCTAGAACGGTAGTAAATAAATAAATATAAATAATAATAATAAAATAATAAAATGACATTTTAAGACATTATTCCCGACTGATTCTTAGGCGCACAGAGGCACGTGCATATAGTTTTGAATGACTGCTGGGACCTCAACTGTCTCTGTTTTTATATGTCTGTATCTTTGATTAAATGGATTATTGTTCAAAATTAATCTATAAAACTACTCTGCCCTATATTTTAAAACTGCACATTTCATATGCCAAAATACAACACAAAATCCTGGAAATCATTGATTTATCTGTAACTATCAACATCGAGCATGTCATAGAACAAATATACAGTATTGTAGAGATTTGATTACATTTCCACGACATACGAAATGCCTTAATTATCACAATATAACCTTACTGTACCTTGGTGGCTTGAAGAGCACATGTTATCAAACCAGACACGCTCCCAACGTCTCTGAGAACCCTCTTACTGTTGATGTCTGCTCGCCAAGAGAGGTTTCTAAGGATACTAGACACCACCTGTGAGTAAAGGAAGGGTAGCATGAGGTTTTGTATACTCGAGACGGCAAGAATGTTTAACGTTATAAGCATTTTTATTACATTTTGGTCCAGAAATATACTGTATACCACATTGGAATAAAAGTAACACCATTCTACCTGATGCAGCTCCTCACTATCAGATGCAAGTTGAGCAACGATAGCATGCAGGTAGTTTTTCTTGGAGCAAAGAGTTGCCTGTGCAGAAGACAGAGGTCAGATACAAGATTTCTTTAACTTTTATTATTTTATTTTTTTATTACAAAATATTCCCTCAAGTTAAATGTTTCCCCTCTTAGTTAATCAATCATTGCATAATTGTCTGATGTACACCACCTTCTCCTGATGTACAGCACTTTACCTTGTTGACTACATCTCCAAACGTGAGGTTTGTAAGGGCCATGCCTGCGTAGCGTCTGAGGGCCATATGCATCGGGTCGTTCTGCATGCCGTACATTTCCTGGTCCAGATGCATCAGCTCTGCAACTACTTGCAACCCCCCTAAACAGGAACAGATTAATTCTACATCAACAATTCTACATTCCTTGATTGCCTGTCTGTGTTGCCATACGTTACATACATATATAAGTGGATATACAGTACCGCATTTTATTATATTCACTAACCAAGTTCATTCATGGCCCGTCGATATTCCTCCTCGAAGGATAGCTTCATTACAGCACATGTGGCCTGGCAGATGTGGGGGTCAAGAGGTTCAGGGATGTCTGCATGGGGCACAACAGAATAGAACACGGATGAAACATCATCTGGAGTCCCGACCATAGAGATTAAATACCTTATTCATTTAATTCTTCCACCGTTTACCGTTTTAGCCCACAGTCTGACGCATAACTATCCCCTGCTAGCCTTCCCTTCACTTACCAGTCGTCTTGGCTCCTGCAGCAGAGGGCGTCCCAGCGTGGCTCTCCATCCAGTCCCAGCCGCCGTCGCAGTGGGAGCGAATCTGCTCCAGAACGTGCAGCACCCGCATCTCCCTGCGCGCCTGGCCTTCGTCCGGCTGAGAGTAGATGATGTTGTGCAGGGCAGCGCAGGCTCTAGACCGGGCCTCCCGGCTGCACCCTGCACTCCCCGACGCCTCCCCGGCGCCCTCTGGGGCGTCGTGCAGGATCTGCACCAGCAAGGGGACGCAGCCGGACTTGCGCATGGCGATGCAGCTGTCTAGGGAGCTGGACATGGCCAGGAGAGTGCGGGACATCTCTTCCCTGTCTCGGTTAGCCAGCATGGAGAGCAACCAGAAGACCATCTCCACCTACAGTATGATGGGGCAGAAAGGGGCGGATAAGCAGAACAATTGAGCATTTTGTGATAAAAGCACCAAATTTGCCACAGAGATGTATTTATAAATCAATCAATCAAAGCTTTATTTGTATAGCGCATATTTGGGTAGCGCATACCCAGAGGCAACACAATGCGCTTTACAGAGAACAAGGGAGGTGGGCATACGACCCACCCCTACATATTCCAGAGGGAAGCAAAAAAACAGTAATCACCCGGGGGCCAGATAATTTATGAATTATGAAAAGAATTAGATATCAGGGCATATGGATATGATGGCCAGGTGGCCCAGTAGGCTATTTGGTACGGATAACATTGTTAATAGACTTTATGAGACTCCCCAATAACTTTTATTACAACATAAAACATCCAAGTAGTGGGCCATCACACAGTTGGCCCCTAAGAGCCTTACCACTAGCCAGTCACAAGTGACAGACAGTCCCAGCAAGCTATTCTAGTGTAGATAAACAAAGTTTTAGCATAAGTATTACAACTTGTTTTGGGTCAGTGACATTAGGGTACCGATAATTAGAGGCGATAAATGTTAAAGACGGTGATGGTGTTGCAACTTGTTTTCTCTCGCAGCAGATCATTTTCTTTCCATCATTGTTTTAAAAAATGTCTGGTTTTGAAAGTCACTGCGTCATATTCGCTGACCATTGTGTGGTTTATACAGTACGTTTTTCACGCCCGGTGAAGTGTAGGGTACATCGACGTACGGTATTTCCATTAGAGTAAACCTACAAATGACTCCTAAATGTTTACACTTGCTTCCACTGCTTCATTGACTCAAAGGGGTGATACATTATTGATGGGGGGACAGCATGTTTACTTTGCACTTGTTCAGTTACCCTTCCAACCAAAGAGAACCTTCCACTGACTAAGATGTTTTCATCAGTCTTGTGTACCCTAGTAGTGCTTTTCTTCTTTCCTTTTCTCCATTCAATTGCTTGGTTGGGTGATATTAATATTTAACCAATTTACCTTGTTTAGCCAATATACCTTGCATCATTCTCATATGCCACATTATCATCATCATAGCATAAGACATCATCCCTATGATTTTCTCCTTCAACAATGAACATAATATAAAGCCAGTAATGCAAATCTCTGTTGTCTTTGTGTGTTTCCGTCATTTATAACATTGTACTGTACCGTGTAATGTATTGTGTGTTTTGTGTGAACTACCGCATACTGTAAACAATAGATAATGATAAATAAATGAAATCCACGTTAGGTGATAATGACCCTTACCTTGCTTCCTCCATCGCCTGGTGCCTCAACAGCAGCAGAAGCAGAAGGTACATTCTCAGCTTCAGGATTAGGTGACTTCTCACAGCTCAAGATCTACAAAGAAAGAAGGGATTTGAAACCAGATTTCAGGCAGACGTGTGCAATGCTTACTGATCCACAATTATTGTCCCCCACTCGATAAAATTGAGGGTGGGTATTAGATTGACCGTGTGAATTAGTGCATACATGCATTCGTTCGTCACACATGAGCCAGAGACCACCACCTGGGGGCGATCGCCACAATTCATTTTTCCCATTGCTGAGTACAGTTTGCTTTGTACATAAAAAACAAACTATGCTTGGTGTCTCTGTAAAAGTATCATCTATTCTGCTCAGGAACCCGTACGCTTCAGCTCCGAGCTTGAGGAGTTTAGTAGCTCTTTTGGTGCTTGTTCTATGTCTAGGTCAGATGTGTGTCCAACCGTGTAAAATTATGTAATTTTTCCCTTTTGAACTGACCATGTATTTCTTTTTTGATTATTTATTTACTGATTATTTATATATTGTACTTTTATAAATGTATGAAATGTTTTATGCATATTTGAAATGTGAATTTTATGTGAAATGGGTGCTGCCGTCATTTTGTCTTTCCTGCAAGATTTCAAATCTTAATATCACACTCACCTGGTAAATTAAAGCCTAAATAAATAATCAATAAATACATGTACAATATTAGATGGTCATTATTGAGCTTATGCTTGGTAGATCCAGCTGGATGTCCACACCAAGAACCAGAATAAGCATTCTGTAAGTATTTAATTGTACATGGCAACATATCTTGAACATATGATGAATAAATATCCAATTGACAAGGATGTTATTCACAAGAGACCAGAGCTGTTATGAATAGTATATTTCATTTACACTCATCATCTCCATCTCCGTCCTGCAGACAGAAGAACGTCTCCTGAAGCAAACTCAGCACGCATTAGACATACCAACTGCCTGAACAGCAAATCCTCAGAATCATTTATCAACCCCCACTGCCCATCACCATGGCAACCTGGTGTGTGTGTGCGTGTGTGTGTGTGTGTGTGTGTGCTTGTGTGTGTGTGTGTGTGTGTGCTTGTGTGTGTGTGTGTGTGTGTGTGCTTGTGTGTGTGTGTGTGTGTGCTTGTGTGTTTGTGTGTGGGTGTGCTTGTGTGTGTGTGTGCTTGTGTGTGAGCAGGCAGGAACATGCGTGATCTAACCAAAGCTCTATGTCACAATCACACTGATTGATATTGTATGACTTGGCATTTTTCCCCTGTCATATTGACACAGCCCAAATAAAAAAGGTCAGTATACTGTACAGGTCACTGAGACTAAAGCAATTAGAACAGTATGCACACTATCTACTGTGTGCTACAAAAAGCCTGGATATAGCCAGGAAACACATCACATATGATGTCTATTCGGTTGCTTCTTACTTCTCATTCTTACAGCATCCTGCCAGCTCATTGCTATTCTCCCACGCAGCTCCCCCAGACGAGAGGGCTTGGCTTGTCTGGGACCCACAGTTTTGTGAAACACACATGCCTACTTCGCCGAGTTCGCGGTGCCCAAGGAGCGCTAGTAGTGCTACGCTTTCTGCAAGCAACCAATCGGAGCACAGCTAACGCGGGGGAAGCTCTCGCTCTCTTTCTGCATAGCAACAAGTCAGCAATAGAGTGTTCAGGAAGGCAGAAACATGAAGCAGAGAGAGAGAGAGAAACAGAGACAAAGTGAGAGAGCCAGGGAGAGATGGCTAGGGTGCAGGAAAACAAAATCAAAGGGTGAAAGAGGGAGACAAAGAAAGAAAGAAAGAAAGAAAGAAAGAAAGAAAGAAAGAAAGAAAGAAAGAAAGAAAGAAAGAAAGAAAGAAAGAAAGAAAGAAAGAAAGAAAAAGAACAGGGAGGTGGGACTGCAATGCAGCAGCTCTGCTCAGTCGACTCAAGGTTAATATAACACCGTATACAGCATAGCAACATCCAATGATATAGACCCAGGATTATATTCTACCTCATGACATGTGCTTATACTACACGGCACTTTCATTACACACTGTGCTCACATGGACACTGTACTAAGGTTTTTATAACATCCGAATAGAATGAATACTTAAACTAGAAATGGTGCTTAGACCTCCGCCTATGAATGCATTCCGTGGCTCTGTGCATGCGAATGCGCATGCGAGCAAAACATGTTTGATATTGTTGCGTTCGTTAAGTCCAGTCCAAACCCTGTCTCTGTGACCTCACCATGTCGTGATATGGCCATTTCAATCCTCTATTGACAATGAATGGGGGGAATTTTTCGCTCCCCAACTCCAAAAAATGAATGGAGGTGAATGGCCGGTCATGTTTGGACAGCTCATGGACTCACCCTGTGATTCGGATCCATTGAATGGGTTCTGAATTGTCCCATGCTACACCCCGTAATTCTCGTCCAAAAAATGAACGGAGGTGATTGGCCAGCCTGCCCGTGTTTAGGCGGCTTGTGGACCAGCCCTGTGATTTAGTGGGTGGTTAGGTGACCTGTGCCACACACCTCCACCGAGTTTCATAGCGTTAACCTGGTCTAAAAAGTGAATGGAGGTGAATGGTGAATGAGTGTTTGGGCAGCTCGTAATCCTGCTAACAAACAAACAAACGCCACCGAAAAATAATACCTCTCGCCCTGCGACTCTGTCACTGGGGCGGAGGTAATCAGAGTGTTTATTTCAATCATCTTCTAAATGTGCTGGTTAACGGTTGATCCTTTATCAAATGACCTCCATAGAAACGTCTAAAAGAGAGCAGAACCTCCGTCAGTCATTTCCAGCATGTAGCCTCAATAGAGTTATGCTGTTTTCCTGTTTGTTAGTGACAGCACAGCCTCAATATTTCAAAGCATCCATAAAACATTCAGCACAGTGCTGACAAGAAGCAAGAGAGGGAATAAAAGAAAATAAACTGTCTAGACAGTACTAAATAAATCACGATGGTGTGAGAATAGTAAAAGAATAATGCCTGTGGGGGGGCAGATCAATGCTCAAAGCTATAAAGTAGAATCCCATTGTTTTGAACCAGGTAAAGCATACAGAACACATGTTGTTTGATTAATAGGATCAATTGATTCACTATGTTGTGTGCTTTGGGATTTACAGTACTAGTTTACTACTCTTCCAGACTTGGGTGTATTTGAAGCCTTATCTAATGACGAGCAAAACAAACAAATCAATCAGTCGTGCTCTTATCATGAATTGTTCTTGTTTAGTTATTTTTGTAATTTTTTTGCAATATGTCATGCCAATAAAACAATTTGAATTGAACGCCATTCATATTCAAGTTTTCCAAATGTAACAATGCAGTTACAATACTAAACTAGAAACGTTGCTCAGAGAGCACAGACCTCCGCCCCTGAATGCATTTCATGGCTCTGTGCCAAAATTGAATGGGTTCTAAATTGCCTCAAGCTACACCCCTCCACTGCGTTTCATGAAATGCAGTCTGGTAGTTTTTACATAATCCTATAGTCCAAAAATGAATGGAGATGAATGGCCATCCAAGACGTGTTTGGGCGGCTCGTGGATCCGCCCCATGATTAGCTGGGGTGGAGGCAAAAATGACTGGAGGTGAATGGGTGGCTGTATTTGGCCGGCTCTGTGGCTCTCTCTCTGTCGCTGGGGCGGAGGTAATGACCAAACCATTATCATAAAGGCTCGAGAACTCATCCCAAACATTCTCTAGAACAGGGGTCTCAAACTCAAATTGGCTTGGGGTCACTGCTTGTATCGTCAACTCATAGGAGGGCCACTTCAATGTCAACTTCAAGTACTACTAACTATTAGAAAGTGCAATGTAGCAGCATGGGGGTGTTTGTGTTCTACATCTACTCTTGATTTGTCTTCACAGGAACCATATTAATTTTATTTTCAATAGTTTTTAAACATTGAATATTTTTGCAATAACCTTTTCTAGTTATTGTAGCCTTTCCCATACAGTTTGCGTGTGTGTGTGTGTGTGTGTGTGTGTGTGTGTGTGTGTGCAGACAATGGCTCACCTGAAGCTCACACAGGGTCTTCTCCTGGGTGCTTCTAGACTCCTGGGCCTCCTGTAGTTCTTTCTCCAGCTGTTCCAAACGAGCCACGCGGATCTGGTACGAGAGAACAAGGATGTGTTCAGACACACATACTATCAACTAAACATGTTGCATGCCCCATCACCCACTATCAACTTACTAGCTAGGCTTTTGCATCAATGAAGAGATTACAGTATAAAGGCCGTTTCAGACGGGGAGCGATATTCCGCCTGCGTTCTCGCTCGGATCAGCGGGGGACGCACGCGTCCTGCGCGCAGCGGGGAAAGCTGACTACAATTCAGCTCTTGTCGCGGGCGGGCGTGTGCACGTGACAATTTCACGGGGTCGCGCCCGCTTGCCGCTCCGCCCCAGATTGTCTGCGGTTCCCAAATTGTTCGCTCGCCTCTCTCATTGAAAATTAATTACAATGCGTGGATATCGCTCCTCGTCTGAAACGGCCTGAAGACCTTCTTGTGCCTGCAATATTCACTTTGCTCCTAGCCCCCCTAACCGTTTCATGACTAATGATGATTTGCTATGCAAATACAGAGCTGAAGTGTTTTATCATTTTGTGGTCCTGTAACACTGGAGGGAAGGACCAGTTCCTTACAAGAATTCCCATAGGGAATTTGGGGAAAAAAACCCAGCTGTGTTTACAGTTTGTGAACACAGGTTTGTATTGAAAGTGTTCCCTTCGTTAGTGCCCACAATATGATGACACAACTTGGGCTCTCTATTTCCAATCTGTTCCATTCATACTTTTTTTTTTATTGAAACAGGTGTGCACTGCTTATCTCACTCAACCAAAATGGGACCCTGTTTCTTTTTTTTGAGATTTGAGAGTTAAGCCAGTAAGTCTCTTCACCTGTGACCTCTGAACCATTTCATCGCTGGTTCCAAAGCGTTCCTCCATGACAGAGCGCACTTGCTGAGCTTCAAATTCCAGCTGCTGGCGAATGAGGTCCATTTGCAAGGAGAACTAGAGGGGAAATAAGAAGAGGTTATGGTGCGTTCGTTTGTGGTCGGACGTGGCAAGTCGCAAGTGGCAAAATACCTACCTCCGACCTGTGTGCATTCCAGCTATAGCGAATGCTATGATGATGATATGATATTGACGTCAGCCGGCAACTGGGGGCTGAGAAACATCCGAATTTGCGACGAGGAAGTGCGAGTTCATGCAGCGTTTTATTTAATCATTCCTAGTAGCAAGTCGCAATTTGCCACCTCCCAGTTATAAACGAACGCACCATTAAATTCCACATAGCCCTGGTCCAGGTCGGTGTTTTGTTCAGGGCAATACCCTGGTATAACTCTGCCAGGAACCATTCATTGCGCCATTGACTTTTTTCACTCGGCCTACATCTACAGACAATATTATTTCGTTACTCACCCACAAGTTAAGACATTTTTCAAAAGATTTGAAAGATGAAAGCCTTTTCTCCAGGGTGGTTGTAGCTTCCCGCCTTTTATATAAAAAGCAAGCATTTTTTGTACTAACATAGCACATATCCACTGATGTCCACTCGCCTGACTTCGCAACCCTGATCACGATTCTCTGCACATAGAGAGACAGCATGTGAGATCATCTGATTTGGGTCGGGAAGCCAGGATAGTGGATACCATAATAGCTGAGTGGATATCGGTGGATATGTGCTATTTAAGTGCAAAATGTTGCTTTTTATATGAAAGGTGGGGGGCTACAACTCTAGCCACCTCAGAGAAAAGGCTTTCATCTTTCGAAAAATGTCTTCATTTAGGTGAGTGACGAAATGATATTGTCTGTAGATGCGGTACTGTGGACGGAGTGAAAAATGTCTATGCGCAATGAATGGTCCCTAGCAGGGCAGTATACCGGGGTATAGCATTACCAGTATAGATGGTCCCTGGCAGGGCAGTATACCGGGGTATAGCATTACCAGTATAGATGGTCCCTGGCAGGGCAGTATACCGGGGTATAGCATTACCAGTATAGAGGGTCCCTGGCAGGGCAGTATAGATTCCACACAACGCGGAAAACAATTTTCAACTTTTGTTTGCTGAAGAACTATAAGATGGCATAATTCTGACTCCAAGTTAACTCACAATCTATATCCCAACAAGGGCAATACAAGGCATTCACACATATAGTTTGTGTCTATGTTAAATTTCCAAAGCACCACTGAGGGGACATTTTGAGTCTATGTTAAAGGTTTCTAAAAAAGAGGTGAACGTATCTGCAACCGAGTGCTCTGTTATGTATGTCATGGTGCAATATGTCTGAGCAGAACATCCCAGAGCAGGAGTTAGGGTTAGGGTTAGCTCTCACCGTGTCGATGCAGGGCAGCTCCGCTAGCCGCTGAGACAGGCCCTGAAGCTGGGCGTAGTACCAGCAGCGCTCCCTCTCCTCCTGGTCTATCTCACTCAGCAGCATCGTCCTGGAACACAGTCCAACAGTCAATTAATCACCAAATTAATCACACCAAAGTCAATTAATCACACCAAAGATTCATCATCAGTCATTTTTCTTGTAAAGAGCTAGCACTTTATTTTCCTGTGTTATTAGATTTGGGGCCTATTACTTTGTAAGTTACTGGTTTGTACAAACATTGGAACAAATAATGACAATAACTGACAATACTATAGAGTAGCTTGGGTTGGCAAAAATTATAAGTATACAATAATTATAACAAATCAGGGAAAACTTAATATGCAAGGTCAAGGTCATATGTAAGGTCTTCACATTAACAACTGAAAGTGAAATGTAAAGTGCCCAAAAATACCAAAATAATGTGCGAATTAGTCCTATATATATATATTTTTTTTTTTTTTATTTTTTTTTTTTTGTTTTCATTATAAATAAACCATAATAACTACCACCCACCTCTCTTTATAGAGCTCTTCCAGATTCTGGGAAATTAGGTGACACTCTCCTCCAATCATAGCTATTTTGGGTGGAGCTCCATCCAAGATGAGGGAGTGACCAGGGAGCATGGCTGCGCCCTCCCCAGATAGGGTGCAGCTCTGACGGGACGAAGGCCTCAGAGGGCTCCTGGTTCTCCCCAGGCTGGAGGGGGGTAAGGCCAGTCGCTCCTCCATGTCTCCACCTGACTGGGCAGTCAGACAGGAGGACAGGGTGTCTGGGAGAACATGCAGGTTGTGCGGCTGGTACTTCAGCTCATAGTAGTTGGTGAGATCCATGTGCAACTCTAGAGGAGAGAGAAATCGTGAGAAAGGATGTGAGGGAGGCTTTGATAGCGGTAGAAGAACTAATTATTTTGGAAGGTTTCTTCTATCAAGTTAAATTGTTCTCAATTTCTCTACATGTAAAAAAATACAGGCAGAGCTGGTTGATGCTGCTAGGGAAAGGGATGTCTGGGGCCCCCTGCTGGAACTGCTGCCTCCGCGACCCGACCCCGGATAAGCGGATGAAGATGGATGGATGGATGGATGGATGACTAATATACAGTACATGTGCATTCACTCACACGCACGCGTGAACGCACACACTGCAAGTACCTTTGAGCTGATCCAACACATCGGTCCTCCCAGAGGAGGCCAGGGTTCCAGCCTCCTGCTCCAGTTTGCTCTGCAGCTGCTTCAGGACCTCCTAAAGAGCGAGAGAGTCATTCAGAATCACTACCTGTGTCCAGCCTCACACACAAAACCAACACAACTGCAGTTTGTTTGGTCACAGTGATAACAAGATGGAGTCCCAATGTACAGTGGCAGACCCAGCGCACACCTGACTAATCACTTAATCCAATCATATAGGACAGGAAATAAAGATGCCAAGTGACTTTCAGGAAGTAGTGGAGCTGGTGCACAGAGCCTACTGCCCCCCCATCCCCACCTCGGCTGGAGAGTCCACACGCACCTTCATGTCAGAGGTCTCATTCTCCAGCTTTGAGAGGTGGTTAGAGTTGTCCTCCAGCTCCCTCCGCAGGTGGGAGTTCTCCATGCGGAGGGCTTCCACCTGGTGGGCCAGCTGGTCGTAGGAAGCCACTGAGTTGGCCATCTTCAGGCGCTGGGACATTCCCTAAGGAAAGAGTCGGAGGTTAGTGTGAAGAATGAGAACAGAGGTTGAGAAATGGTCTGAAAGTACAGCGGAGGACAGTAGTGTGGTAGACTACTAGTAGGATGAATCTCACACTGCCGTCAGTCAATGGGGTTAGTCAACAACCAGAAAAAAGGCAAGATTGCTGGATTTTATTTGACATATAAGAATAAAATAAATGGTATAGGGGCACATTCATGCTTGTTTCAGTTGATATTATTTGAATTGAATGCTTAAATTCTGTGGGTAAGCCTTTTCAAATCACTGTCAGTGGAGCTGTTTCCTTACATGGACGACGGAATCAGGGAAAAAGGTCAAAGGGCAAACACCGGACATTTTTCTGCGATTCAGTCTTCCGTGTAGGGAAACGGCTGACAGTGATTTTAAAACAGAATGTAAGCATTTAATCCAAATAATATAAGCTGAAATAAATGTGACTGTGCCCCTTTAAAGGGACCACTGCTATGAGGTCCCTATGCGGTAGAAGTTGACAATGACTGTTGTCAGCTGTATCAGATTCCCTATGTTCTAACATGCAGAAGATACTGTGTAAGGAACAAGATAGAAGAGATGAAGAAAGACACTCTTTACCCTCTAACGTCATCTCTGTTCTCATCTATGCTGTGTGGCCTTGACAGCAGACCGTATATTGAGAACTTAATCAACTGTCAAATCAAGTTGAGCTCAATTTTTGATCAATGTCAAAAAGCAGAACCAACAGGCAGAAAGTGTGCCGTATTCTGTATATAAGATCATATGTTATTGCATTGTAGCTCCAATTTTAAGAGCCTTGGCATTCCGTAGCAGAGGTGCGCTTCTGCAGGTCATTTCATCAAATCTAATAAATCCAAATTATCAGATGGATATGGGAGTGGATTGGGATTTCAGTAAAGGCATCCAAGGAATATCACATTGGAATTATTTTATTTTTCCAAGAAGGAACAGTCCATTGGAATAGAATTGCATAAAAATATAATATAGCGATAGTGAGGCAGGCACAAAACTTTTTAGGGCTCTCTTGGTCTTGAGACGTGTAGAGATGTGAGTCTATGTCCCGATGGTTATACTGTTCTCATAGTTCAGAGGATGAGATGTGAGTCTATGTCCCGATGGTTATACTGTTCTCATAGTTCAGAGGATGTGACTGGACCTCTTCTTTATCTTCCTCTCTTGTATAAATGTCATCCCCTTTGTTTAGCTCCTTCTATTTCCCCCCTTTCTCCAGCAGGTTCTGGCTCAAGGTTATCGAGCCAAATCATGTGACCATGCTGAAAGTGAGGACAGGTTCCATGAAGCATGTAGCGTTACTACAGAACTGGTTGACTCATCACATTCAGCCTTCTCAGCTTCCAGAGGAAAAATAGTCTAGAAGGCATTTCGAGAGCACATATCCACAGTTGGCTCCAAAGTTCAGTTTCCTAACAATTGTCCCGAGGTAATTTCTTGTCCATTTAAGATAATTCTGAGGTAATTTCTTGTCCATTTAAGATAATTCTCTCAGGAGACTTAGTCCTGGATTACACTATTGCGTTTGTTCATGGTTACATTTTTGAACAGGGAAAACAATACGCAATTACACGCGAAATTGCACATAAAGATCTGTTCAAATCTCTTATCACACTAACACGCCGAAAACGCATATCCCACCGCCATTAAAGACCATATCAAACAGGTAATTTACGAGTTTGAGCTATAGCAATCAAGGGTATATTTGTCTTGGCTTGTAGTATAGTCTAGAATTTAGTGATGGCTCCTTCCTAATATCCACAATGAGGTCCTTGATGCTGATCAACTCAAGGAAGTTTGTCTTTCACCTGACGTCAAAGTTGTTAATTGTGGTCTGGAGTTACTTGTCATAGTTGGAGATGTACAGTATGACAGTGTCATCTCAATATTTGATGAAGCTCATCTCTGGGCATGTTAACTTGCACTATATTATAGCACAATGTCATCCTTATTTTACAACTAAAGATATACATGTCAGTGGTATAAAATAGCTGCTGTGATACTGTATGTGACTACTAGGAAGCATGAAGACACTACTTATACTGTATGTGCTTACAGAACCTAAGACCATCATGAAACCTGATACATACAGCAAATCAAATACATATCTAAATGTCCCTTGATAATTCTGATCCTACTAAAACTGAATCCATATCATCCCTTAGCCAACTCCATATCTACAGTATAAAAACAATGAAGCCTATACACATGCCTACACATGTTCTAATGCCTACAGCACATTTGTTAATAGAGAACCCAGAAACCAATTTTCACAATGAACAATGTTCTAATAACTGGTGACAAAGCCTTCACTCATAATATCCATGCTTTTGATTTGATGGGCATGTGGGATGAAACAGATGCAGTAAGAATATTTTGTTCCACTAGAGGGATGATGATTGCTCTGTCAAACACAATATAAAATAAAAAAGGTACACACACACACACACACACACACACGCACACACACACACACAGACAAGCAACAACAAAGCAAACTAATGCATCAGCTGTATAACTCTCAGGCAAGGCATCGTGTTCTGTCTATGAAAACACACACAAA